>NC_140819.1:7212500-7220000 GCF_050613455.1 Vespa mandarinia
AAAAATAAAAAAAAAAAAAGAAAGAAAGAAAGAAAGAAAGAAAGGAAGAAAATAAAAAAGAAAATGGTTTTGTAAACGCATCATTTTATCGTAGACGATCGCAATCCTTTATTCACGCACGAAGTAGGCAGTGAGAACGATAAGGGAATAACGTTGAGAGTGAAACGAGGGGTGGGTTGGGGTGCGGGGTAGGTGGATAGGTGGGTGGGGAAAGAAGGAAGAGGGAGCGAGGTAGAGGGGCGATTTTATGTCATCGATGTCAGAATACGAACGTTAGTTTATATCGTCGAAAAGGATTTCTAATATGTCGGACGAGTTCACTTTTTTTTCTTTTATATATATATATATATATATATATATATATATATATATATGATACGAGTGTACTACGAATATAGTCTAAATTCTCTTGCTCCATCTTTCTTTCTCACTTCAAAAGAGGAAGAAATAAAAAAAAAAAAAAAAAAAAAGGAATGTTCACATTTCTCAATGCATATTTTCTTCTCAATGCAAATCATTCTTCAATGCATGTATAATTACATTCTATGTGCGTGACTTAAAGCATGTATATAGTTAAATAGAAGCAGCGTTCAGATTCCCTTGGCATAACTTTGATAAAAAAAGAAAAAAGGAAAAAAAAAAAAAGAAAAAGAAAAAGAAAAAGAAAAAGAAAATAAAAAAAGAGAGAAGAAAGGAGAAAATTATTCGAAAGTAGAATTAATCTTCTAATCGAAAAAGTCGAATTAATCTTCTAATATGTAAAACACTTCTTTTACTTTTCTTGTCTCTTTTCTTTTCTTTTTGCTCTCTTTTTCTTTTTTTACTGCTATATATTTCATGCATTTTATACGAAGTAATTATTACTAGTCATTGATATGCAATAACGATGACTAACAATAGATAATATTAACAATCGGAAAAAAAAACGATTGATTATCACTGAAAATGATTAACATTAGAATATCTAAAAGTTATATATTTGTTTCGATGGACCCATCGAATGATATAGCTACTCTCACTCACAGCTCCTTTTGGGATTTTGGAATCCCAGGAGAATGCTGTTCAAATGGTCCCGTTCGAAGAATCGAATCGTGGCTTTAAAACTTCGCCAATGTGTCCAAATCGATCCAATTCGTATTTGCACAATTTGACATTCGAGTCAAATTTTACTTTAATTTATTCGATATGACATTGTTATTTTTAACACATATATATATATATATATATTATGTATATACATACATAAATGCGTAAGCACTGACGGATATCGAAGTCACAACGATTGGAACAATTTTGTCTTAAAGAATTTGAGAGGGCCACTTGATGTATGTAGATAATGATAAAATTGACGATAACTCTCGACAATATTTTCATTAATAATTGTTAAACACTGCAACGAAAAATTTTAGAACCACACGATTGGACGTCCACGTAGAGAGTGTGTGTCGATCGACAACGGACAATATTTTTATTGACAATAGATAACCACTTTCGTTGGAAATTAAAAACACACGAATTGACATAGTCGTCGTGAATTATGAAACACTCGAGAGGGATGATAAAAATATTGACGATTATTGCTGATAAATATTATTGATAATGAATAATTATTGTTAATAAGCACTTGAGAAATTAGAAATGCAAGATTTTCGGATCAGTATTATATTGAAAAAGAGAGAGACACTTGAGAGGAAACAAAAAGAAAAAAGAAAAAAGGAAAAAGAAGAATAAAAAAAAGGAAAAAGAAAACAAAGAACAAGAAAAAAAAAGAATTCCACAAAGATAAAAAGAAAAGAAAACGTGGAGGATGGAGGGCAAGGAGAAAAGGTATAGAAAACGGGATAGAAAGCTAGCATAAGCGAAAATGGATATGGACGATCACCTGGTGAGTCGTCGTACGTAGAGATCGTCGTAACCAGCGGAGTACCTTGCCCCGTGCTCTCTGCAGGAACGATTTCCCGGAGGAACCAGCACCGGCCTCGGGCATGGCATCCCGGGCCGAAATGACACCCGGCCGCTGCTTCCTACGCGGTCGAGCTCGAGGATACGAACTGAGGGTGGGAAAGTTCTGGCTCGAAGAGGAGAGGAATATATAAGAGAGAGGGTTGTCGAGTTTAAGGGATGATGGAGGAGGGGATGAAAGCATGTCCCACTGCGCGTAACCACACCTATGTATGTATATATGTACGGTGTGTATATATGTACGGTGTGTATAGATATGGAATAAAAGGAGGGTGGTAATATGTAGTAGAAGGAAAAGCAACTCCCCGTGCACAATTTCCCTTGTGGTGTTCGACATGGGAGAGGAATGAAGAGGGTAGTAATGGTAGTGGTGGTAGTGGTAGTGGTGGTGGTGATGATGAAAGTAGTGGGGATGGTTGCTCGTGGCTCTGCTGATCGCGCCGGCGATCCTGTGCTGGTGCTGGTGTTGGGATGGTAGAAGGGATAGGATGCAGAAGTAGCCGTCTGGGTCGATATCAAGCACCTATGTTGGACTCGACGGAGCTACGGAATGACTTACTCTTTGTATACCTTAAGATTCGTTTCTATTTCATTTTTTCTTCTTCTTCTTTTTTTTTTTTTTTTTTTTTTTATTTCATTAATTCAGAACATTAAGATCCGAAAAGAGACGATTGGATTAAATAGATCGATCTTAGAGGATGAATATCAGAGATTAGTCTTTGATTCAGATTTGGTATCTCCTTTGGCGCAGGACTGATCGTATGACTCGATCGGTCGAGCCAGAAAGGTGCAACAAGTGTCCGTCGGCCGTGAAATCTGGTACTCGAGATTGTGCGGAGGTAAATCGTAAAGATAGAAAGAGAGAGAGGAGGGGGGAGGGGGAGGGGGAGCGTAGATGGTAGAAAGAGAAGTGGGGGTTGAAAATGGGTTGATAGTCGACTGGTAGGGTGGTCTTTCTCTCCTTCTGTATATCGCTCGAAGAATATACATTCTGGTAGCTCAGCTGATAGTGGTGTGCAGCTGGCGAGAGAAGAGAGCAGACGTGAACCAGGCCAGGACTACCCTGGCTAGGCCTAGGTCATAGCACGGTCGTATCGACCAGCTTCTACTATACACCGGGAAGTCACCACCACCACCACCACCACCACCACCACCACCATCAGTACAAGTACCACCACCAGTACCACCACTACCACCAGCACCACCAGTATTTCCACCACTACTCTCTTAATTCTTTCGTCATAGAGATGGCGTTGCGTTTAGCTTGGAAGTGGGGTGGTTGGAGTGAGGTGATAGGAGAAGGAAGGAGGGGAGGTATTGTTACTAGGGTGGGGGACAAACGTGCGAGGGAGAGAAAGAGGGAGAGACAAACTGGCTCCGGCATCGACCGAGTTCACCAGTATGCTGGTGGCTCACTCGACTCTCTCCACGTATATACGCGATCTACGCGTACTGTTGTATTCCCTACTTCCTGCTCCGACGACCTTGAACCTGAACCACAGCCTCCCCAGTTTATGCTCCGCCTATTGACCTTTCCCTCGAAACGTCCCAAGAAAATCGATAAACCGTTTGATACTTTCGCCGGTCTCTTCTCTCATGGAATGTCTCAACTTTATTTTATTTTTTTTTTTTTATCTTATTTTATTTTATTTTATTTTACTTTATTTTTTTTTTCTTTTTTTTTTGATCATTTTCTCCTATATTTTCTATTTTCTTTTATATTTTCTATGTACAACGTTCATCATAAAACATACTAATCGTGTAAATTTTATGATTGCTAACCAAAGAAAGAGAGAGATAGAGATGGTCAGTAATATATAATATTGCTTGATGAATCGCGATTATTAACGTAGAAACATATATGTATGTATATGTGTATGTATGAGTAATCTCGATTTGAAGGTACTTATATTGACATTAGTAGGAATCAATTAGAACCTAATTAGACCGGTTAAGCTTGCGTCACGATCGATTTCTAAATATTCAAGTATTACATAGGACATACATACATTATGTGATCTCACAGTTCATCTATAAATATAAATTTAGATGATCACGAAAATTGATTTAACAATCGAAAGAGAGAGAGAGAGAGAGAGAGAGAGAGAGAGAGAGAAAAAGAGGAATTAATCGTCAGATCGAAATTATGTTTATCTATTAACAATAGGATTTATTTCGATTGAACGAATCGATAAGTATTTGAGAAATTTTGTTGTCGATAAATAAATCAGAAAGAACAGAATCAATAAAAGATCTGATATCGATATAATACGATTTTACTTTCGCACATGTAAATATTATAAATGTTATTATCCTTCAATTTTAGAAAATAATTAACTCGTAATCATTCTTTGTAATGGCAATATTTTTATTCGTTTCCTCCTCCTCTTCTTCTTCTTCTTCTTCTTTTTCTTCTTTTTTTTCTTTTTCTTTTAGTCTCGTGAGAAAACCATTCGGATTTCAACGACTCTCTTAACGCAATAAAACTCTCTTGACCCGAGACCAATGAAGTGAAAAAAAGTAGAGAAAAAAAAAAACAGAAAAAAGAAAAAAAACCTCTTTCGACGATCAGACTATTCATTTGGTAAATAAGATTTCAAGTGTGTATCGAATCGAAATATGTATAAAAAGAAATTTTTCTTTTGGTATATATATATATATATATATACACTTGGTGGGACGAAAAATTCTCAAATGATTTTATTAAATATCAATTATACTTTATTGAGACTTTTAGGTACTGCATGTTAAATTCGTAGTTTTACGATCTAGAAAAAAAAAAAAAAGAAATAATTTAAAAAGTCACGGAAAAGAGTAATCGAATTTATGATATCGTTTTTAAGAATTTACCTTGTATCTATAAAAAAAAAAAAAAAAAAAAAAAAAAAAAAAAAAAAAAAAAAGAGAAAACCCTGAATTTCTTAAAGGTAAACGTTTAACCTTATTTTTTTCTACCCCCTTTATATTATAGAAACTATGAAAGGAGAAGTTTCAGAAATGGTGGAAGAAATTAAAGGGATGCTTCGTGTTATAGATATGAAAGATAAATGATAAATAGATAGATAGATATAGATCAGATATTGATAGATATAAAGAATCGGATGGTAGGTTGATTGAGAGATGAGAAACGTTCGATAGAGAATAGAATCTTGCCTTTTAACAATAATGAGATGACCTTTCGATAATAAAAAGAAGAGAAGAAAAAAGAAAAAAATGATAATAAAAAACCTATAATAGATCAAACTCAATAATATATTTAAAGAACAAAGAACATTCTTCTTTCGTGTAAGTTAATGCATAATTTTTTATAATCTCACACACACACACACACACACACACACATATATTTTTTTTTCTTTATATCATATAATCTCATCTAATAATAATTATTATATATCGAGGATCGTTGGGGTATAAAAAAAAAAAAAAAAGAAAAAAAAAATATCAAAGAAAGAATGATATCCATTTGACGATATTTACCCTCGAATTCGTGAAAATTGACATGGACTTTAATAATCGTAACTTCTGGCAAACGTATGGACAACAACATATTCCCATTTAAAGTATCCTCTTTTTATTTATTTTTCTTCTTCTTCTTCTACTACTTCTACTTTTAATTTGAATCCAAACACTATGCACTATTAGTTATTATCACTAGAAGTTTTACCTCGTTGTTACTTGTTCGCAAGCGTTCTCCTACTAGCTTTATGACACTGCAACGATTGGCACCGTTCATTTAATCGAATTTACGGCTTCCCACCTTGCGTAAGTAAGATACGTTCAAGTACAAGTGTACAAGAGGTAGGACTTTTAAGATTCAAACATTATGCATGCATGCATGCATACCATGCATATATGCATACATGTGCTCTACTGCCTAATATTATCTAACCCCGTTTATCTCTTTACTTTTTCCCCCCTCTTTATTTTTCTACGATAAAACTTCTTCTTTTTTTTTTCTTTTTTTCTTTTTTTTTTTTTTTTTTTTTTTTTAATGAGTCTATCAAACCTTCTTTTTTTTTCTTTTTTTGATCGCAACGAAATAAACATTATTTCCTTATTTTCATTTTCCTTAAATATTCTTTTCTTTTCTTATTTTTCTTTTTATCTTCCATTTCGAATTTGTTCGTTCGATTTATTAACTTTTTCTTTCTTTTCTCTCTTCTCTTTTTTCTTTCTTTCTTTATTTTTTTTTCTTTTTTTTTTCTTGTTTTTACCCTTGTAGATTTGAAAAAGCTGTAAATTTGATGGTATTATCCTTTCGTAGAGAATATATATCGTAATACTTTTTACGAGTTCGATGAACTCATATCGGACAACATCATACCAACTGTTACTAGTTTGAGAAAGGCGCGAAAGGGCACTTATGAATATCGATCCCCGTGAATGGAATTGTGCCAAGAACCAAAGAAGTCGGGAGAAAAGATTTACGATGAAAGTCTCGTGACGAGATGGACTTCGATTTTCACGAGGATTCAGAAAGAGGAGTTAGCTGAGGTTGAATGGGGGAATGAGAAGAAAGGATTGATAGAACTAAAAGAAATATGCGATTCAATGATGATAGCGTTAAAAAAAAAAAAAAAAAAGAAAAAAAAAATATCAATCGACTAATTCGATAAATGTGAGATATCAAATAGATTTATTATGATTACTAAAAGAAAACAAAAAAATTATTGATATATCGAATCGAATCGATCTTTCATTCGTACATTTTTTCTTTCTCTTTTTTTTTTTTTTTTTTTTTTTTTATATATATATATGTATATATATATATAGAAAAATACGCGACTCTATGTCCAATGCGCGTAATAATTTCTACACGATATTTGTATAATGGTACAAATTGGAAAAAAATATTATTACGTACGCGTAACATTAAATCTTCGAGCTTGTAATTATTAATGTAAACGAGAAAGAAAGAAAGAAAGAAAGAAAGAAACGAAAAAAAAAAAAAAAGAATAATATAAATAAATACCAAGTATATAATGATAGACGTGCAATAAAATTTTGATATTAATTAATATGAATCAATTCATGATCATTTAATTTAATAATTTTATCATATAATTTTAAAGCTACATATATATATATATATATATTTAAATAAAATAAATAACAAAAGAAAACAAAAAAAGGAAGAATTATAAATAAAAAAATAAAAAAAAATAAAAAAAAAATAAAGAAAAAAAATAAAAAAACACGTCAACCATCCAAATCGATCCAATTATATATTTATGATAACTATATATACTTTTTTTTTCTTTTTTTTTTTTAATTATTTCAAATTAGAGATCGGCACGTAGCAAAAACAAGCACAACCAAGCAAGCAACAACCAAGCAAGCAGCAACCAAGCAACAACCAAGCAACAACCAAGCAAGCAAGCAATTTAATCGTATTGTTTACCCTATTAATAGAAGGACTCTGAGGATAATCCGTCGTCGTTCTATGACACGCGACGAAAATCATTTGCGCGCTCTGACATGAATTCGAAAAGCGGGACGACCTCGAGTGGACTGATTGGCCTGATTGTCGATGGC
>NC_140819.1:7225000-7252500 GCF_050613455.1 Vespa mandarinia
ATTATTCTATTTTTAATTATTTCTATATATATATATGCACAAAAAAAGAATATATATATATATATATATATATTTTTCTACAAGAAAGATTTTTATCGACATAGACGAATTTAAATGGATTTAGTGGCATTTAAATGCATCCAAATTCGAAGCAAGTATGAATATAATATTGACAATATATATATATATATATATATATATATATATATATATATATATATATATATATATGTGTGTGTCATCATGGTCAATAACGTTCGTCACAAGGCTCTCTCGTCGATCATTTTAATTTATTATTTGCCGACAATAAGCCAATCAAGAAACCCAATGACCTCAACGATAAATCTAATGTCTGTTTTATGTTCGAGAAAAGAAATACTCGGTATCGTAGCATCTCTCTCTCTCTCTCTCTCTCTCTCTCTCTCTCTCTCTCTCTCTCTCTCCCTCATTCTCTCTTTTCTATTATCTGATGATTACTCGATCGATAAAAAAGATTTCTCGAATTTCTCGAGGTTCAAATATTTCGAATATTATCGCCTAAAATCGGCCATGAAATATCGCAAAATTCAAATTAATACCCTACGTCGACATATTCAATATAGTAAGAACAATGGATGCATTTATTAAACAACGATGAAATGTTTTTTTTTTTTTAATCTAATTCAAAAATTGTATTTATGACGTTGACTATTCATGTACGTTTCCTTTTTTTTTTTTCTTTTGAATGTTTTCTTTCTTTTCCTTGTTGATTAAAAAAAAAAAAAAAAAAAAAAAAAAAGGATATAACATTATTATCATAAGATCAGACAAAATCCAATGAAATTCAAATTTTTATTCATCTACGAGTTATTCAAAATAGAAAGAACAATATATTCATTATTTATTACATGCCAATGAAATATAATTTTACAATTTAAAAAATTTTATTTTCTACGTTAACCATTTATATGCTATAATTTTTCTAAATTTAAAAAAGAAAAGAAAAGAAAAGAAAAGGAAAGAAATGAAAAAAGAAAAAGAAAAATAAAAGGATAGAAATTTATCAATGAACGATGTTAAAGTTCTCAATCCACGTATCATCAATTTAACACGCTGGGATATCATTGAGAAGAATACCTTAATCCAAAACATTTTATTCGAATCATTTCTATTATATTACATAATAAACATTTATCTTTCTAAATTGTTCTAAAGATAAAATCCCATTTTCTTCGATTTCTCGACTACGAAACATTTACTCGATTAAGAAATATAACATAGAAATACTGAAGAAAACGATTTATCAAAGAGATCACTGATGGATCCTATACGAAGAAGAAGAAGAACAACTTTTACCACCTACCTTTTATTCCATTTCTTTTCTCAAGATGAATTCTCTCTATTTGCGTGCCATTAACACTAAACGAAAACTGAGTGATACAACAACCAAACAACAACAACAACAATAATAATATCGATTAGATTCTAACTACGATTCTTATTCGTCAAGATAGAGATTTACGAGTTTTGCAAATCGAATAGAATCGAATCGAATCAAGAAAGAAAGATAAACAGCCAGACAGACAGACAGACAGACAGACAGACAAACAGATAGATAGAAAGAAAACAGAACATAGTTTCGCACTAATATTTCAACAACACAATCATAATAATATCACATATCCGATTGACCGATTTTAATCACCATAAATAAAGCACATACACGTATTTACACTAATAAATATTTACACTAATAATTATATTGATATTATTTAATATATTATATTAATATATAACATGGCATAATAACTACTACCTTTTCACAATCCACATGAAATAAGCATTCCTTCTTGCACGAAATTCTGAAGAAAAATAAAAAAAGGAAAGAGAGAGAGAGAGAGAGAGAGAGAGAGAGAGAGAGAGAGAGAGAGAGGGAGAGAGCGAACAAAAGAAATAGATAGATTGAGAGATGAAGAAAGATAAAAAGAGAGAGAGAGAGAGAAAGAAAGAGAGAGAAAGAGAAAAAGTGGGAGAGGGAGAAAGAGAAAGAAAGAGATGATATATATATATATATATATATATATATATATATATAATATAAGCAGAAAAATTGGAGAACGGCAGAACACACCTTGTTGAAATAAGCCCCGGGCACTTCTTAACATACCAATATATAGGGCGTTCGAAAGGCAACAGTATACACACTCTCTTCTAAGAAACAATACCATGTTTAAAGGTATACCTCACAACGTTAATTCTTATCTCAAAAGAATAGGATCGTTAATAGGTACGAAGACGATATTATTGTTATTAAGTCCTTACGTTTCTGCATTTAACTATTCGATGTGTATGCTACTTAAAGTAGTATATCACACCGATACTATTACAACTACTATTACCACTACCATTACAATTACCACTACTATCACTATCAATACTATCAAGTAACACTGTTACTAACTACTACATTTGTAGTATTAATGTCTAGCGAACAACAGTTGGTTCATTGCCGCCATTACTGTGCACAGCAGAACCAGAGAGACATTTACAAGGTGGCACCACCACCACCATCACCACCATCACCACCACCACCACCATCATCATCATCATCATTATCATCATCGTGATCATCATCATCATCATCGTGATCATCATTATTATTATCATCATCATCATCATTATTATCGTCGTCGTCGTCGTAATAAAAAGATCTGTCGCTGCTTCTGGTGTTGCTACGAACCAGCTGGCGCCGGTTTTCCTGGTCTTTTTGAAGAAGCAACGTTGTTCCCTTTGTGAATCCACCAGCTGTCACGACGAGTTGTTACATCTTCTTCTTCTTCTTCTTCTTCTTCTTCTTCTTCTTCTTCTATTTCTTTTCCTTTTTCTTCACTTTTTATTCTTCTTTCTCTCTCTCTCTCTTATGTTTGCACGTGTACGTGTATGTGTATGTCACGTGTACTTATACACGTGTTCATGTCTTATCATCATCATTATCATATATCGTCTATTAGTTTCTATTTTTCTTACCTATTCATATTCTCTTGCAAAATTGCTTAGTTTATAGATAAAAAAAAAAAAAAAAACTGCATAAAACAAAGGGGGAAAAACAAAAAGACAAAAAGAATAACAGAAAAAAGAAGAAGAACACACGTAAAAAGTCTAACGATTTTCAAACTTGTCTCTATTCAATTATACCCATTAAAAATCTCTGAAAAGGATCTGTTTTTCTTCTTGAAATTTTTACTCCATGTATGTATCTACGTATCTGGTCGAATGATAAGTATTCCATTACCGCTACTACTATACTATACTAATATACTAATGTCACTACACTACTACTACTACTACTACTACTACTATTATTTCTGCTATTGCTACTACATCAGTATTATTCTATAAGAGTCACTTCGAGCAATCCAACGAGCCTTAACTGTTTGTCAACAGCCATTAGAACAATGATTTATGCGATAACTCTATACACACAGGACACAACTCTCTCTGTTCTTATTTTTCCTCCCCTTCTCTCCCCTTTACTCTTTTAATCCCTATTCGACATTCCCCATTTCCCCCTCACCCGTACATCTCATATCCTTTGTCTTGTCAAACCGTAACCGTAAACGATAATAACCTGAAGAAACGTAAAACACACTAGATCTTTGATAACACATTGCTAGATCGTTCTTTTCTCGGGATGATAATCAATGCGAAAATCGAACAACGAAATCCCGCTTGATATGATGAATACGCACAAAAAAGACAAAAAAAAAAGGGGGGGCATCAAAAAAGAAAAAAGCAAATAAATAAATAAAGAATGACCGCAAATTGGTAAAAAAAAAATACTTGTGAGAATTAAATTACTCATTGTAATTATATAAAAATTGAGTAATTTGCGAAAATTAATTTTTTTTAGCGAGAAATCATTTTTTTTTCTTTTTCTTCCTTTTTTTTTTCAATTAAATAATTTTGTTGCCCGAGTTACCGGACTTAAAAAAAAAAAAAAAAAAAAAAAAGAATAAATAAATGAATATAAAGAAAAAAAGAAAGAAATAAAGTAAAATGATAAATTTGTAAACGTAAAAATTAATTTTAAACGAACAAATTAATTATCCATGAGAAATTATCAAGTAATAATTTTCCGTTCGAGTCGTGTCACGGTGTATCTTTTTTCTTCTTTCTTCTTCTGTTTCTTTTTTTTTTTGTTTTCATTTTTTGATTATATAATTTTGTTACCTGAGTTTAAAAAAAAAACAAAAAAAAAAAAAAAAAAAAAAACAAAAAAAAAGAAAACAAAAAAAAAGAAATAAAATGTGTAAAAAAGAGAAAGAGTAAAAGAGTAAGTGAGTGAGTGAGTGAGTGAGTGAGTGAGTGAGGACATTAAAAAAACAAGCGTTGCCTGAAGCTCTAAGAGAACATACACATCAAGAATCTATATATACCTATTACTACTACACATTAAACGAACGGACTCTTGTGCAAAATAACTCAAAGGACGTCTGATTTATGAAAGCAGGTCGAAAACCTCGAAGAACGTGGTCCTCACGCTTGCATAACCTTGTTCCAGAAAAAAAGACGGGAGAGGAGAAACCAAGGAACACGCGTGCTCCTTTCTCTCAACTCGCGTCGGCGAATCATTTGTTTCATCGATTTACCACGAACGAAGGAATTCTCGGAAGATCCTGTTTTAACGTGAACAAAAAAAGAAAAAAAGAAAAAAAAAAGAAAAAAAAAAGAAAAAAAAAGAAAAGAAAAAAAAAAAAAAAAAAAAAAGAAAATATTTTAACGTACCCCCACCACCGCCACCCCCACCCCCTCCCGCTGCCTCGTATACAAGGTACGCATGTATTTATGTATTTATATTTTTATGATTACGATATGGGAAAAAGTAATAATAATGTTTCGATGCGAGAGAATCAAACATTTTTAGAAATAAATATTATTTTGTGATTCGTCGAATTAAGTGTATCATCACATGATTCCTCGATTCGAATGACTATAGTGTGTTTTTTTTTTCTTTTTCGTTTCTTTTTTACTCTCTCTCTCTCTCTCTCTCTCTTTCTTTTTTTTTTTTTGTTTTTTTTCCCCTCATGTGTACGATCATTAATCATTCTAAAATTGTTAATTTTAGACGATGAAAAAACACCTCGCGCCAATTCATGCTTATTCTGGTAATCTTATTGCCTGATGTCCTTTTAACATTGTTATAATTATAGTTATATATGACCCGTGTCTTTTCGAATATTTCGTCATTTGAATAGGCACATACAAAAATAAAATATTAAAATGAACAAGTACGAACAATATTTTCACTCTTTAAACTGATTTAATAATGCATATTACAAATTGGAGAACAATAAGTGATAAGTAATTTTTACGAGTCGACGTTAATCATAACAATCAAAAAATGGAAAAATGAAAAAAAAAAAAAAAAGAAAGAAAGAAAAAAAAGAAAAATTTACATTGATATTATGAGGATTGGAAAAAAAAAAGAAAAAAGAAAAAAAAATGCAGAAGTATACCAACTCGAAACCATTATCTTATTAAAAATATTCAAATTATAAATATAATACGTAATACGTAATACGTGTATAATTATTAATTATTATAAACTAAAAATTAATTGATTTCAAAAATTACATATCCGTTCTGTCCAATTATTATCAAAATATATTACACGTGTATTTTATAATATTATTACGATAAATAATAGATGAATTTCTTTATGATAATCACAAAAAGAAAAAAAAAAAAAAAAAAAATACGAATAAACGAACGCAGAAATTAACTCCCACCACTCTTACTGCTTATAATAAAACAATACCATGGCATACAATAGGGAACACACCACGTAATACGTAAGTGTTCATAGAACAAGGTTCGTACAATGAAGTTTTGAAATTTTAATCAAGCAAGTAATTAAAACGTTTAAAGAGCCAACGCCGACGAATGAACAAACAAACAATTTTGTGGTGTTACGCAAAAGAAACTTTGAAATGAATCGAAGTCACGAGTCGAAGTAAAAGGATGTGTAAATAATAAAGGAGAGGAAAAAAAAAAAAAAAAAAAAAAAAAAGAAATAAAAAACAGAATAAAAAAAAAAAGAGAGAGAGAAAAAAAAAACGGTTGCGTAATAAATTTTACTCCTTCTTCTTTTTTCATCTGTCTCTTCTACTCCGTCATCGTCATCGTCATCGTCATCATCCATCGTCGTAGTAGTCATAGTCGTAATACTCGTAGTACCTCGTAGTAGTCGTCGAACTTCGTGTGTCAGTGTTATTAATATTACGAAAAAAAAGAGAGAGAGAGAGAGAAAAGAAAAAAAAAAAAAAAGGGAAAAGGAAGAAAAATGAAGAAGGAAAAAAAAAAATATGCGGCGAAGATCCGCCGATTATAATTATTTTCAATATCGTGGCAATTCGACACGTCGAGTTTAATTGGCGCAATTAAACGCGGCCAAGACCTATTATCGGCGTCTTTAAAGTCTGATCTACGTGAGAAAAAGGTTAGCTTCTGTCTTTTCAACCCTTTCATTTTATCCTAAATTAATCAACCATTAGCCAGTGAAACTTTTATATCATACACGACTGATTAAAGCTATCCATTAAACCAATATTTATTTTCTTTTGTTATTAAAAATTTATTGATCGATTCATTTGAATGAACAATTTATTGAAGAAGAATTTATTGAAGATGATCGCGACGATCACAAATATCATTTTCGTATATGTATTATTATAATATTTGTTATATATCATAATGTACGTGCATATTATATTCAATATGTTATAAATCATTTTTTTTATAAACAATATATATATATATAAAATAATGTAATAATATACACGTATAAAAAATTTTTTTATAAATATAATATATATATTTTTTATAAATAATATCATATATATATATATATATATATATATATATATATATATATATATATTCAATATTAAGTAATATTTATCGATAAATAAATCTGTATATACGTTTACATAGAATTTAATATTCACACGATATCTAAGCGTATTCGATCAGGTTTGCCGTCAATAAAACATTATCTCAATGAGAACAGACGTGAGATACGATTAGTTTTGATAGCACAAGTATTTTTTCATCCTTTTTTTCTTTTCATTATTTTCTATTTTTTCTGTTCCTTTTCTTTTTTCTTTCACTAACGAACGAAGAACGATAAAAAAAAAATGAGAAAAAGAAAAAAAATGGAAAAGAAAAAAAAAGAAAAAATAAGAAATAAAAAAAAAAGGACAGTTTCACATTTCCATATCACCAGTCTCTTTCTTTTCATCCTTTTCAACATAAGTACTTGTTGAACATAAAGTACTATATATATATATATATATATATACATATATATATATTACACGTACTACATATCCAACATACATACATACATACATATATATATACGTAAGTATTTGCCTTTTTCTTTTCTTTTTTTTTTCTCTCCTTACGTAGTAATTTAAAAACAGATACATATGTATGTATGCTTGAACAATAAATACCAATGTGCCGATTATAACGAAGTTTCTCACGTAACAACCTTTTCGCGCGTTTCACACGACATAAGCAAGTACAATGACACGCGACACGACAATGAGTCCATATACACATCATACGACCTACCTACCTACCTATATATATATATATATAGTATATATATATATATGTATTTATACACATATAAAACTGTATAATGTTGTGTGTGTGTGTGTGTGTGTATGCTATACCGTGGGTCACGGCTAATCGCTTCGCCAGCGAGCGCAATGGCGTCAGTCATTGAACAATACTGTGCTAAAGTCGACAATGCTAAGGCTACTATCGATCTTTTCTTTCATCGAATAAACTAAACCGTCTCACCTGTCCTCATACTCCAAGTATCCTATTTAAATACCGAACTTTCTCTTTCTTTCTTTCTTTCTTTTCTTCTCTTTTCTTTTCTTTTCTTATCTTATATTTTTTTTTTCTTTTTCTTTCATATTCTCTTTACATTTTTCATATCTCGTACACAACATTGATTTTTTAACGATGTAATTTTGCAATATGCAAATTATTCGTCCCTTATAACTCGACACCGTGTATAATATTAATCGTGCAAAACGTTCCCATGGATAATTGTACGTTTATTGATCTGTTAATTAATTAATTTGTCAATTAATTAATTTATAAAAGAAACGATCATCATCATCATCATTATTATTATGATTATTATTATTATTATTATTATTATTTTGTGTTGTATAGATCATTGCATTTCTTTACAGGTCATATTATCATTACATATGTATAATCGTCATTCTTAATTGTAATTTTTATTATTATATTCGTATAATTGTCATTATCGTTGTGCAACTCGACGTGGAATAATTTTGTCGTTTGGTTTCGCTCGACGTGGAGAAAAATTCTTGCGTCGTAAGAGAGAAAGAAAAAAAAAAAGAAAAAAAAAGAGAAAAAAGAAAGGTGGGGCGGGAAAATGGAATTACTGAAATACAAAAGAACTTAAAAAAAAAAAAAAGAGAGAATGAGAGAGAGAGAGAGAATCATAAGCGCAATAATATAAATGATAATAATTTTTCTAAAGAGCTTAGAAGATTCTTAGAATAAAGGTGACAAAGTAAAAAAAAAAAAAAAAAAAAAAATTAGAAAAAAAGAAAAAAGAAAAAAAAATCCACCATAAAGTCACCATAAATATTACAATTTGATGTATTATTATGATTCTTTATTAAGATGCTTTATTGCGAGGCAAGTGAACCAATAAACTTTCCATTCTATGGCACCCACGAGAGACTCGTCTGCGTTCCACGCGAATTCACGCGTATGGAATACGAAAAAAGCCTTTGCTTTCCTAGTCGCCAACGTTCAGTTGGTGGTGTTGACGAGAGAAACGTGTATGTGTGTTTTTCTCTCTCTCTTTTTCTCTCTCTTTCTCTCTCTCTTTCTCTCTCTCTCTCTCTCTCTCTCTCTCTCTCTCACTATACATATGTAAGTACAATAGGTATGTGTCTCCTTGTTTTTTTATTGGAATCCAATCGGTGCACATAATTTTTAAATTCAACGTCGGATACATAAATACGTTTCGACATCGTCGAAGTCAAGGATTGAAAGCGTGAATTTGAACGATTCTTCGCCGAGAACGATTGTTACGAAGAAGAAAAAAAAAAAATAAAAATAAAAAAAAAAAAAAAAAAAAAAGAAAAGAAAATTATTCGCTTTTTTCTTTTTTTTTTCTTTGTCCTTTTTGTTTTTTTTTCTCCTCTTTTAGAAAGTAATCAAATATATATGATATATAGATAAATACAATAATAAGGGTAAGTAAATAATAATCGAGAGGAAAAAAAAAAAAAAAAAAAATAGGAGCCTCATTCATGAAAATCTACTATGTAGTCTTAAAATATAATCGAGCTACGAAGTTATATGAAAAGAAAAATTAATAATAATAATAATAATAATAATAATAATAATAATAATAATAATAATAATAATATATTATTTTAATAATAATATTATCATCATTAATAATAAAATTATCACTATTATTATCGTCAGCTGTTTAATTTTGCGAGAAAAAAATTGTATAAAAAATATATATATTTAAAAAAAAAAAAAAAAAAAAAAGATAGAAAGAAAGGAAGGACGCACGACTCTCTTTCCCATTTTTATTTTATTTTTCTTTTTTTTTCTTTTTTTCTTCTTTTTTTTTTTTTTTTTCTTTTTTTTTTTTTGAACTAAAAATACACATGCGAGAGGTAGGTCTAACGATCATATATAGAAGGTTGGTGGACGTTGAAAGAGTCTCACGTGCTAACCACGAGGCGCCTATCGAATTACTTCATTAACATTGCATGTTAAAACGCCTTTGATCGATAAACGTCCGACGAACGCGAACGAAACGCACTAAAACGCGCGCGCGCACACATACACACGCCATGCACACGCCACATATGTATATGTGTGTGTGTGTGTATGTGTGTGTACATATATAGATAAACGAAGGAACGAACTCGAGTCAAGCTCAAAGAGAAAAATCGATCTCGATCTTTCCATACGAGAATGTCGTCGAGAATGGTTAAACAGAGAGTGAAGTAATATACCACGTGACCACGTTTGGCCACGTGAGCAGTTACAAAAAAAAAAAAAGAAAAAAAAAAAAAAAGAAAAAAAGAAAAAGAAAAAAAAAGAAAAAAAAAGAAAGAAAAAAAACGGAAAAAAATTCGAATTACAAAACGAAGTCAACGAACGTCGAATGATCAGATATACATATATATATATATAAAAGATATATATATATATATATATATATATATATATCTTTTTATTTCTTAACAAATTTTAATTAAAATGATAATAGAAGATATTGATGATATGATAGAAAGTAGAGAAGATTACGAACTATGTACATATGTACTTATACATACACATACACACACACACACACACATATATATATATAAATCTTTTCGAATTCGTCACGTGGACAAAGGGTACATATCTACATATATATATATATATATATATGCGTGTATGTGAGGGTAGTTCTAACGACGGTTTAGCACTTTAACGGATTCTCATGGATTTCGCGTCGTCAAATGAATAAATGCCGATATATAAGTGAAAACTTTGAATTATGTACTTGACATGATTACTTTTTAATTTCTTATTTTCTCACTTTTTCTTTTTTCATTTCTTTTTCTTCTCTTTCTTTCTTTTTTTAACCTTCTTAACATCCCAAGCGAGAATAATGATAGTGTCGAGTCTGCGTTTAACGGAAAAAAAAAAAAAAAAAAAGTAGGAAAGAAAAGAAGGTTGAGAAGAAAGAGAAAATAAGTACGACGAGGGGAGAAAGAAAAGAAAGAAAGAAAAAAGTGGAGAAGTGGGAGGGGAGGGGGGAGGGTTAAGAAGGAGGAGGGGAAGAGAGAAAGAAAAGTTTGTAAAAAGTGAAAAACTCGAAATACCTGAAGTTGAAAAGGAAGATCAACGAGGACAACGATGACGACGACAATTCGGTTCACAGTTTTTCCTTTTCCCTTTTCAAACCCTTATTTTTCTGATTCTTTTTTTTCTTCTTTTTTTTTTTTTCTTTTTGCCCTTTCTTTCTCTTTCCTTCGAATCTCACAATTTTTGTTCCCCCCTCTCTCTCTGTCTCTGTATCACTCTCTCTCTCTCACTCTCTCCCTCTCGCTCTCTCTCTTTCTTTCTGTCCTATCTCTGAGTTTGTTACGGAAGCGAATAATACGCGTGTTACAAGGGTAACAAATCGAAGGTAAGTCCGGCACGAGAGTTACACGACGACTTCGACCGACTGTCCGAACGTTAACTGAATGGCCTCAGAAAAGAGAGTCTTTGCCTAAGCTCTCCCACTGTCAGAATCTGAGAGGAGAGTGTGTGAGCAACGTTCGAACGACCGTTGTTGTTGCCGATCACTGAGCGACCAACATAAAACCGAATCGGTAGAAGGGACCCTCTATTCCTCCTCCTCCTCCTCCTCCACCTCCTCCTCCTCCTCCTCCTCCTCCTCCTCCTCCTCCACCTTCTCCTCCTCCTCTCCTTTCTAAGTTGGTTTCTTCGAATACCATATCTACTATCTACTGTATACAACCCATCGTATTCTTATTACTATATTGTTATATACTATATTGGGGTGTATGCGGTTATGTCCCTATGACTATAGATTATGTTAGTGTACACGTGTCGGTACATTACACCAATATAGGGATACCTTATAGCTGCTGAAATGGTTATACCATACATACTTTAAATATATATGTGTGTGTATGTACGTGTATGTGTATATATATATATATATATAGGGTGACTTCATTTAAATTTATCATAACAATTTCAGGTTTTATTATTCGTTAATATTATCCCTTTTGTTTCTTTTCTTTCCTCTTTTTTCTTTTTTTCTCTTCCTTTTCGATAATGTTTTTTTATGTTTAAGCAAGATCGTTTTTATAATTACGCTAGAACGGCGATGAGAAAGAAATAAAAAATGAAAAAAAAAAAAAAAAAAAAAAAAAAAAAAAAAAAAAAAAAAAAGAGATACGAAAAGAAAGGAGAAAAAAAGAAAAAAGGAAAAAAAAAAGAAGAAGAAGAAGAAGAATAAATAAGAAAAGGAAAAAATTCCAGACAAATGAGGGAATGGGAGGCAGTGCAACTCTGGGGTTAGATACTAACGTGAATCATCATCACGAGACGTCGCGTGCGCCTTGGATCGATTAAGCTCATTGAAAACGAGACCGCCTTCTTCTCCTCGTGACTGTTGTCGATGGGTGCCCATCGCATACATATATATATATATATATATATATATATATATATATATATATATTTATACATATATATATGCATACATATTCATATATATATCAATCGATTTATCACGATCATTTCATCCCCCTTTGCGTAATCTTTGAATATTTATCTTTCGTTTCACTCCCAGTAGTATTTTCTTCCAAATATTTTTATACCATTTTTTTTTTATTATTGTTTTTTTTTTTTTTTACATATATATAATCCCTTATAAAACCGTAATGATAAATTGTATTAAAAAAAAAAGGAGGAAGGATAAAAAAATAAAAAGAAAAAAAAAAAAAAAAAATATAAAATAAAATGAAATATTTCATATTACAAGATCAAATAATACTAATAGCCAATTTAATAGTAAACAATTTAACGATCGGAGTATTATTCTTTCTCAATGGCGTCTTGGAAAAAAAAAACATTTCAAAGTCTCATTGTCAATGTTAATGATTTACAATTTAAATTTAACTGATAATCCTTTTTTAATTGAACGAATTATCTATAATGACGAAATACTCGTATACGTTATAAACGGGGGGGGATGGGGGGAGGAGGAGGAGGGACGAATGGATCGATGGTTTCAATATTGTTATCTACGATACGAAAGTAATCGAATACGTTACGTATTTATTTTTTGAAAGGATAGAAAATAAATGTGATACTGCGTACGTATTATCGTCGTTTAGAAAACATTTAGACAATTAGATCAAATTAGACAATTTAGAACGTCGTTTATACATAAACATTTTTATTTACCGTTAAGTAACAATGAGATTTCTAAACGTTTATTTTATAACACAGATTTAGGGAAAAAAAAAAAAAAAAAAATAAAAAAAAATAAAAAAAAAAAATTTGAATTATGAAAATTTCTAAGGAGAAAGAAAAAGAAAAAAAAGAAGCTACGTAAACAAAGCAAGGAATTAAATTTATAAAAAAAAGAAAAAGAAAAAAGGGGGGGGGCAAAAAGGAAAAAGGAAAAAAAAATGCACACGAACATTCTCAAAGAATATGTATGATCAAACATGGATGAATATTATGCAATCGATAAGATCTATAATTATAATATATGTAAAGAATAAAAAGAAAATAATTAAAAAAAAAAAAAAAAAAAAAAAAAAAAAAGAAAAGAAAGAAAAAAAGAAAAAAAAAGAAACTTCGAACAACTTAATATTCGTCGAAATGAGCTTAGGAGATTAAAACCAACGAGTTAGTATAGACGCAACCCTACACACCATATACAGATTATGATATTGCTGGCAGCTGTTAATTATTGAAGCATGATTCACCTTCATCGCGATACGAGAAATACACGGAAAAGATATTTTACGTCCGGCACGTTTCGAGTTACGAATACGATCTACGTTGCTAAAGCGAATTCCTTTTTTTTTCTTTTTTTTTTTTTTTTGTATAATGTATATAAAAAAATAATCATTCTTTTATACACTCTAAAAACACATTCTCTCAAATAGAAAAGATCGTTCTATTTCTTTTTACTTATCACGAAAGATCTCAATTAACGAAATAACGAGAAATACTTAATTTTATATACCTTACTAGTCGTTAAAAGCACGAAAGGTTGTTTCTTATTCATTCATTTATTTATTTATTTATTTATTTATTTATTTATTTATTTATCGTCTCTCATAAATTTCAGACAACGATAACTCGATTTTCCTTCCTCATTGACAAAGAATAATGAACTATTCAGGATATAAAGAGACTACAATTAAATGAATAAAAGTCTATTAAAAGTTTGATCGATGTGTATTCCTGTGTACCTTTTCTTATATATCTTTTCCCGTCGTATATATATAGGGTGATCCCAAAAAATTCCAAGGTCGATTGAAAAATTATCTCTCTTCTTTTTTTCCTTTTTTTTTTTGGACTAATTTTAAATCTCAAGTCATGAAACTATAGACATGGGATTGATTTTTTTTTTTTTTTTTTTTTTTTTTTTTTTTTTTTTTTCTTTTTTGAAAAAAGAAAGAAAAAGAAAATTGACAAAAAGAAGACTCGAAAAAAAAGGTAATTGATTTTCTTTCCTAAAGTCATCTAAAAACTTTTGATCCATACTATGTTTGGTCAACATATAGGAAAAAAAAAAAAAAAAAAAAAGAAGGGAGAGGGCGGAGAAAAAAAATTAAATAATTATATCGAACAAGAATATTCTTTTTTCTTTTTTGTTTAATCATTTACGAAGTATATATATATATACATATATATCAAATAAATAAATAAATGAATAAATAAATAAGAGTAATAACACTTTTGAAAATTAAATTTCACTTAATTCGTAATAAAACATATATATCTATAGGCATATAATCTTAGTATGGGATAGAGAAGAGGAATGAGGGGAGTGAGAGTGTGGAGACACACAAAAAAAAAAAAAAAAAAGAGAGAGAGAAAAAAAAGAAAACTTGATATCGCTGAGTCAAACAAAACCGTCACGTTTTGTTGGGGAACACTGCTGATTATTTACTATTTATTGCCGACTACTACCGACGAGTTTTATTTCTCTACTCTTTTTCTCCCCCATCGAACAGTCAGGCTCTCTCTCTCTCTCTCTCTCTCTCTCTCTCTCTCTCTCTCTCTCTCTCTCTCTCTCTCTCTCTCTCTCTCTCTCTCTCTCTCTCTCTCTCTCTCTCTCTCTCTCTCTCTCTCTCTCTCTCTCTCTCTCTTTCTCTCTCTCTCTCTCGCAATATAAGAATTTAATCCTATTATTATTTAGAAAGGATTATTCTAACATCGTAATATCGATTAGTCCGACGAATTATTTTATCTGACACGAATGAAATAAGCCTTTTAGATCTTTTTTCTTTTTCTTCTCTTTCCTTTTATTTTTCATTTCCATAGGGAAAAAAAAAAAAAAAAAAAAAAAAAAAAAATTCAGGACTCCTTCCAATTCGTTCATTTTAATTTTTTTTTTTAATTATTCTTTCTAAAAAAGAAATACATATATAATATGAAGTATAATCGTTCATGGGCTATCACATTGTTAACTCGAATATGATCGAGAATACACATATTTAAATATATATATATATATATATATAAGATATTTCGAAATCGAAATGATAATTTATGAAATTCTCACGTGTTCATTGCTCGATAAAATATACATAAAAGTAATGTGAAACGAAGCGAAAGGAAATTATTTTTCGTGGCAACGTTGATGAGAGCCAAAGAATAAAGTGGAGTAGGAAAAAAAAAAAAAAAAAAAAAAAAAAGGGTGGGACTACGTGCCAACAAATAAAACCCCTACGATATCGTTACCCTCTCGTCTATGCTCATGAAGAGAAAGAAAAGAGAGCAAAAAAAAAAAAAAAGAAAAAAAATAGGTGGAGGATAAAAATAAAAAGATTAAAAAAGAATTAAGACAAATCAAATAAAGAATAAAAGAAAATAACTATTAATATGTCTTCGACTTGAAATACACGTTCATAGAAAAATAGAAAAAAAGAGAAGAAAAAAAAAAGAAAAGAAAAGAAAAGAAAAGAAAAGAAAAGAGAAGAAAGAAAGAAAGAAAGAAAAGTTAAAGTACATATATGAAACGTGAAAAAGGAAGGACACATAAATCGAAGAATATTATTAATAATAAAAATGAATATACATACATATATATATATATATATGTTATTATTAAAGAAAATGTACATCCTAGAATGGATATCGATTTAACATCGTTGAACTTGTGCACTTTTCTTTTCTTTACCTGTGTCAATGTTAAGAGGGTAAAGTGTCATTCTGAAAGCCTGTCAGAGGGTCTAACGGAACGAGGACGTTTGTAAAGGGTAAGGAGGAAGCCTTGAAAGACGGTATCAAATCGACGTCTCCTTTATGTTGTTTTCATCGAATATACCTGACGTATTTTTAAATAATAAATTAAACGAAAAATTAAATTAATAGTAATTTAAATTATTCTTATGATTACCACAAACCGCAAACGGAGGTTAGGTTTGTTCGGGCACAGGTTTAAAAAAAAAAATATATATATATATATGCATATACACACGCACACGCAAACACATATATGTATATATATGATAATAAGACTATTTTTCTCTCTCTCTTTCTCTCTTTCTCTTTTTCTCTCTCTCTCTCTCTCTCTCTCTCTCTCTCTCTCTCTCTCTCTCTCTCTCTCTCTCTCTCTCTCTCTCTCTCTCTCTCTCTCTCTATCTATCTATCTATTTATCTATCTATCTATCTATCTGTCACTCTTTTCCTTTCATTGAATTAACATATGCAAAATTAATCGAATATTTATCTCGTAAAAACAAACAGTGAACGTTTTTACGATAATTAGTATATTTGAAATTGATCAAAAAATTGTGGTTAGTGCAAAATTAAAATTTCAAATTAGAAAATTACAACACAGCGATAATATTTAAAAAAAAATATATATATATATATAAATATTAATACGATGGATTAAGAAGGAAAAAATATTTCTTTAGGATAAATATAATATCATAGAGAAATATTCTCTATGATAGAAATATAAGATTGAGAATATTTCTCTATATTGTAGTATCTTTAGACGGGAAAAAAAAAACATAATAAAAATTTAGGTTAGAATAAGATTAAAATTTTAATTTTGAAATTTTATTGAGAGATAGATAAAATGATAATTTAAATATAATATTATATAATACTATACTTTGATATCGAAATAATAAGAATTTAGGTTAATAAGTACCGGTAATAAAACGATAATTGAACATTTTAAAGTAGACGCAATAAGTGGATAATAAGTAAATATTTCAAGAAATATTACAACGAAAAGTAACGAGAGTATGGTAGTTTTGTAAGATTTTTACGAGTTTGTTATGCGATTGAGATATACTCTACCTGTTAAAACGGCTAGCGAATCCACGTGTATGTATGTATGTAAGTAAGATATTTTCTCGCTTTTATAAGATAAGCTCGGAATATTTCAAACGAGTTTCTCCACGTTTTCGACTTCTAAGATCATCTATCTTCTTTTCGTACGATCGGTAGCGTGTTATTATGGCGTTATAGCTCGGCCTATAACCTAACGCACCGGCTATTTCATCTTTCATAACTGTCCGAGTTGTTCACATAACGTCGACAATATATATATATATATATGTATATATATGATGTTACCTAGTATGTATAATATATATATATATATATATATATACACACACACAGATACACATATGTTTATAATGATACGCACGTGCGACGATAATCTTTCTGTTAAAAAGAATGAAAATGTAACTGGTGCAAACTAGTTTCGATATTTTTAAATAGCTTCGAATAAAAAACGAATTTTTCACGACGTAGAATTGGATTCGAAATATGGGACGTTGCCAAAAATTCTTAGATGGGCCAATAGTTTTCTTTTTATTTTTATTTTTATTTGTATTTCTTTATTCTTTTATTTTTTTATTCTTCTTCCCTTTTTTTTTTGTATTTTTTTTTTTTTTTTTTTTAACGGGAGATGTAACTTTGAAAAAAAAAAAGAAAAAAAAAAGGAGAAGAAAAAAATGGTCTAAAAAAAAAGGTCGTAAAAGAGTAATCCGATTTTTTTAAATCATCTGAAAACTTACGACTCGTTGTTTATTTACAGGAGAAGAGAAAAACAAAAAACGAATTTTACAGATAATATATCGTTATCTAATAGAAACGAAGAATAGAAATTTATTATAATCGGTAATTAGATTTGACGAATTGTGAAAGAGGAATTTTAAAAGATATTTGACTTGGAATATTTTCAAGATAATAATTCTGATCTAACCTAAATAGGAATGAAAAAAAAAGAGAAAGGAGCCGGAACTATTTTATTAAGCTACTTTGAAAAATCATCGCTAATTTATCGTGGATCAAATTATAAATTATTATAGTAAATATTTACGATAAGTGTTAATTTTGATCTAACCTAAAAAAAAGTTGGGGGGGGAGGAAGCGGACGTCCTTCATTTTATAGCGTTTCGTTATTTTTTAAACAATTTCAAAAATCGTGTCATTTTGTCATCGATCAAATTATAAAACATTATTATTACTATTATTATTATTATTACTATTATAAATATTTGTCATTGGATGATCGTATTATTCATACTCGGATGTCTTTTTAAAAATAATAGCTTTAACCTAAACGTTCCTCCCCACTAAAACCCGAAAACGAAAACGAAGCATGAAGAAGAAGAAGAAGAAGGAGAAGTAGAAGGCGACGAAGCAGATTTTAAAATAGATTTTCGAGCGTGCGTTATTGTCGATTTAAGAGCAATGTGTGCGTACGTACAATCTGCGTATATATGTTCACGAGAAAGATATTTCTATTTCAACGTATAAAATATATACGTTCATATTTCTTTGATACACAAAAAAATAAGTCTAAACCTGCTTTTAAAAAATTACATTTATTCCAAAAATCATAAAACAAAACCAAAAAAAAAAAAAAAAAATAATAATAATAAAGCTTTAAAACAAATGATTCACAATTTGTGATAGTTTGTAATAGAGTGAAACATAAGTGTAAAAAATAGAGGTTAAAAACGTCGATATTTAAAAAAAAAAAAAAAGAAAAAAAAAAGAAAAATAAATCGTAATAAACAAAAAAATCTATCGAAAAAAGCGGGTCACAGTAATTTGAATATCCCGCCAAATTTCTCTCTCTCACTCTCTTTTACATTACGATTTTATAGTGTATATGTATACTTAAAAAAAGAAAAAAAAAAAGAACAGTCACTATATCCCGGAATATTATTTCTTATCGTACGCACAAATCAAAGATAAAAAATTATCTAGTTCCGTTGAATACTCTCCGGCCGTCGTCAACCACATTGCAAACATACACATACATACATGTACGCGCCCCACCACATATAATAATACGAGTGTACGTAGAAACGTAAAATTTTTTTCTTTGTCCCCCCCTCCCCAATCCCTCTAACACATTTCGCGCGCAACATGTCGAAGAAACTTGATACACGATCCTTTTTACATAAAGCAATAAAGTATATATATACGCAAATTATATATATATATATACACATCACACGTATTATAATATATATATATATATATGTTATATATATAGACACCTATCTTCCCCGAAAAAGGAATGGTTTCTAACCGTATCAACAAGTAGCTTTTAAAGGTGTTAGAGAAACGTAACAGTTATGTTTCCTCTATATAGATACGCGCTCACAAGTACAAGTATATCAAACATTATGATAATAATTCACACATAAGTAATATAACATTAATAAAAATTACAACGTTGCGTGCGCATGCGCACACATGTCGTTCACGTTCTTAGAAAATGTTACGCGGCAAAATAATAGTGTTTGATTGGTAGGAGGAAAAAAAAAAGAAAAAAAAAAAAAAAAGATCTAATAATAAAAAAGAAAGAGAGAGAAAGAGAGATCGTAATTAGTTCGAAATTAAATGAATATCCAATTTGCAATGAATTTTAAGAAAAATTTATGCGCCAATTTAGCAGTGAAATTTTTCCTTCCTAAAATAAACAACAAAGAAATGGCGTACTATATCTATCTTTCTCGATCTCACGCTCTTCCAATTTAACACTGATTCTCTCTCTCTCTCTCTCTCTTTCTCTTTCTCTCATTCTCTCATACTCTTTTCGATGAAACACAATACACGGAAACGTTTATAGCGATAATTTCGTTCTTTTTAACGTTTTTACTCACCTTTGTTCCAAATCGATTCCTCGTTGCGAGCCGTTCCTCTAGACAGTGTGGCTCAAAGAGATGAAAAGAAAGAAAGAAAAAAAGAGAAAGAAAGATAGATAGATAAATAGATAGAGTAATGTGTATGACAAAGATACTTCGATTCTTCCCTCTCTCTCTCTCTGTCTCTCTCTTTCTTTCTCCTAATCTATATATCACACTCTTTTTAATTCTTCCTTTCTCTCTCTCTCTCTCTCTCTCTCTCCTTTCCTTTCTTCTCACTTCTTACTTTAAAGTCATTTTGTTTCAATCTAACGTTTTACTTTTCAATGATATAGACTACTACTCTTCTTTTATCCTTTCTTCTTTTTTTCCCTCTCTCTCTCTCTCTCTCTCTCTCTCTCTTTCTCTCTTCCTCTCTGTCTTATCCCCGTGATATCCCGTTTTTCCTTTTCGAAGTTTTTCGAAAGAAATTAGTTAATTACAGCGAAGCTAGTAACAATATTAAGAGAGAGAGAGGGAGCAAAAAAAAAAAAAAGAAACAGAAAATATTAACGAGAAACTGAATCTACGAACGCGTAATAAACTACCATCGCCAACAGACCGGTCTGAACTGGTCGGCTTAAAGAAGAAGCGTTGGTCGCCGGGCACGACTTCCCTTGGGAAACATTCTCTCTCTCTCTTTCTCTCTCTTTCTCTCTCTCTCTCTCTTTCTTTCCTTCTCTATCTATCTCTGTCTATCTCTCTCGTACTCGTTCGTTCTTATATATTCTCTCTCTCTCTCTTTCCTTTCTTTCACTCACTCTCTCTCTCTCTCTCACTCTCTCTCTTTCTCTCATATACTGTCTTGCTTTCTCTTGTTATTTTCTTCTTCTCTTTCTCTTACTTCCTTCAGGGTTGGCACTCGCAAAAGAAAAGAAAAATAAAAAGAAAAACGAAAAGATATATATATATATATATAGAATGTACATACTCTTGTAAAAGGAATCAAATTCCTATGAATTATCATTGACACTACGTTAGTCATTAAGCGATTAAGCGATATTAATATTTTTAATTATATATATATTATTAGAAACATATCGGATATATATATTTATATATATATATGTATATATATATGTATACATATACGTATATATACCAATAGAAACATATATCACATATATATATATATAAATATATGTGTGTGTATGATTCTATTCGAAAGAAACACGAAGAAAGATTTGTTTTCTATTCTTGTGTACATCACGTGCATTATTACGTGGGTTATATTATGTCGTTTACGTGTCATTCGTCTGCTTGCTTGCCTGCATGCATGAATGCATGCATGCATGCATGCATGCGTGCGTCGTGCGTGCGTGCGTGCGTGTATGTGCGTGAATGTTATGTGTATGCGCGTGTGTACTCTTTACAATATGGCCGTCGGAAGCATTGAAATTCTAAATTCCTTTATCTGATTGGTTCACCTTTGGTGTAAGTGTTTTCTTTTTCTCCTTTTTCTTTTTCTTTATTGTACTTTTTTTATTTTCTTTTCTTTTTTTTCTTTTTTTTTTATTTCGTCGAGCTTACGAAAAAATTGTCACCAAAAAGTAATTCGAAGATATTAGAATATATTATTAGAGGATATTGTTCTTTTGGATTGACTTCGTCATCGTATTTCTTTAGATAATTAATTCCATTATATATAATCGTTTACCTATCTATGTATGTATGTATGTATGTATGTATATATGTATGTATGTGTGTGTGTATCTATTCGCGCTGATGTTTCCGGGTGATGCGTATGAATATTTATGTCAAAGTTATGTAAATTTATTCTTTCATTGAATTCGTTCTTTTCTAATAAACAGGTATTAGTGCATTATTGTACTCGATCGTACGTCTCGAAATATTTTTTAACCAAGTGAAAATTCGAAAATGCAAACACACGTAAAATTGTCGTTGACGAGAAATTCATGAGTATAGCTATGTTTGCACGTACATAATTACATGGTATATACATCGTGTATATATATATATATATATGCAAACACGAATAAATCTGTAAATAAAAAAGAATATTATTTCTTAACTTAGAATTTGTTTAGAAAGTGCTAAGAAATATTTCTTCGTTAATCGCAAGTGCGTTAAAGCCAACATATAAATATATACTTTACTTAATGAGTACTTAATGAGTAACTTAAGTACGTTAACATAACATATATTTACTCGAAGAAAATCAAAATAAAGGTTAAATGCTAACGAGCGCGCATGCGTGCGCGCATATCCATAAGTTTAAATCGTATTAGCATTGCTCGCTCGATAAAAAAACATCAAGTTGGAAAAAATTTCTAAATTAAAATAATCCATTCCTATTGTCCTAACGTTTACTTAATAATAACTTCTTTACTTTTTTGCTTTCTTTTAGCTAAGGAAAACAAAAAAAAAAATAAAATAAATAAATAAACCAAAAGATTTGTTTATCATTAATTTTATATTGAATTTAAAAAATTATGATAAATTAGATCTTGTAAGGGCCGGAGGGCGGAGGGGGGGAAGAAAAAGAAAAAAGAAAAAAGAAAAAGAGAAGAAAAAAAAAGAAAATAAGAAATGATTACACATTTATGCATTTACGTACATACGTTTGTGCATGTACATATGTACACCACATATATACATGCACATATACATAAACATACACATACACATACACACACGCACGCACGTACGTACGTATGTACGTACGTACACGTACATAACATATATGTACGTACGTTAATGTACGCTGGGTTAAAAAAAAAAAAAAATACAGTGATTGTAAAAATGTACATTACGTTTATTAATTAATGACGGGTTCGCAGTGTGCGTCACGATGCACCTTACGAAATATCAAGTGAATTACAAAGAGGCGCTAGTGGTTTAACGTATCACCTAAAGGGGGAGCGCCATACGAATTGATAGATCATTGGAGGGGGAAAGCTGATGGAGGGGAGGTATGGTAAGAGGATAAAAGGAGAAATGCGAATGCAGCCGTCTATATTAATAATAACAATAATAATAATAATAATAATAATAATAATAATAATAATAATAATAATAATAATAATAATAATAATTAACGGCTAATTCGAATTCACCTTTTTTTGTAAACATATATATATATATATATATATATATATATATATATACAAAAAAAAATAATATATATAATAATATAATAATATAATAATATATATATATACGTATGTATGTATGCATATGTATATGTATGTATGAATATATGAATGTATGTATATGTATAAATAAAAAATATAAAGTAAAAGAAAAAAAGAAAAAAAAAAAAAAAAAGAAGAAAAGAAAAAAGATAGTCCGTTTTAAGTGATATCGTTATTTTAATAATTATTCGTTTTTCTTTTATTCGTCTTTTTGTTAGTTTAAAAACAAGGCCAAATATAAAAACAACAGGCAAAATATAGAAATGAACGATAAAAGACGACAAAGGAAATTAAGAGGGATGATTTTTTGTTAGACGTTTTGTTAGGTGTAAAGAGGGTGGGATTGTGGGATAAGGGTGTTTTGATGATTACGTATGAGGAGGAAACGATGAATACGCGAATGTCGTTAATTATTCTTATTTTTTTTCGATACAAGCATAGCGCTATTACGGCTTTCTTTTTTATGTTAGCAAACCGTTTTTACTTGTTACTTCGTGATATTTTATTACTATTATTATTATTATTATTATTATTATTATTATTATTATTATTATTATTATTATTTATATATATCTTATATAATAATTATATTCATATTTATATGTATCTATTTATATATATATATATAGATATATATATATTTATTTACGAATAATATGTTTATATATATATATATATATATATATAAATATATTTATATTTTAACGTACAAACTATATATATCGTAGGTTAGTAACTTCTAACGCGGGGATAAAAGGGGACGGGATGGTGTAGGGGTTGTTGGTAATATATACACAGCCTTGGACCGTTGCTTTTTTATCTGGTCCAGATTTTCTTTTTCATTTTTTCTTTCTTTTTTCTTTTTTTCTTTTTTTTTTTTCTTTTTTAATTCGTTTTTTCGTTATGTTTAAATCTTCGTGCGCTTATGTGCGACGATAATGATAATAGAATTATATCGATGGATAATAATGACGATGTTGACGATGACGATGACGATGACGATGACGTCGATGACGTTGACAGAAGAGGAATGGTCTTAGCGAATGATGAAAGGCTAAATGGGATTGGGGGTGGTTTTGGGAAACTTGTGGTCGCTTTCTTTTTTTCTCTCTTTTTTCCTCCCTTTTTTCTTTTTTTGTTTTTTTCCTTTTTTCAGTTTCTTCTCTCGACGAAACTCGAATTATTATTATTATTATTATTATTATTATTATTATTATTATTATTATTATTATTATTATTATTATTATTACTATTATTATTATTATTATTATATTTTTTTTTCTTTTTTTCGTTTTTTTTTCTTAGGTCGGATCAGGCTCGTTAATAAGAAGTGTGTTTGTGACTGACGATTAATAATCGTTAACAACATAATATTGTTGACAATTAATTATGTATCATCTCTCAGAGGAAATTTAACTAGAAACTAGTGTTATTAACATTTATACATAATACAATCAAGTGTGCATCTCTCGCATGCATGGCCCTATTCGCTCCCCCTCTTAACCATATGTATTTTTTGTTTCCTTCCTTTAGTTTTTTTTTCTTTTTATAATTATTAATATTAATGTTATTATTATTATTATTATTATTATTAATGTTATTAAGAATTAGATCGTACTATGAGCTTTGTTATGGCTGATCGTTGAATGTTAAAAAGAATATATATATATATATATGTGTGTGTGTGTGTGTGTGTATGTGTGTATATATGTATATATAAAAAGAAACATATTTTTGCAAAAAAACAAGCAACACGTTTAATATAAATAATTCCTTGTTCGAGAACATCAGTCTCTTCTATCTCTCTAATGTTCTATCTTTTTAACGTAAAGAATAAGTATTAATTGAACGATAATATTATTATAAATATATTATCTAATTATTAAGACACATAAGTTCACGATATATAATCGCACGAATCTTAATTAGTTCAAAAACAAATCGAGATGCCTACGAAGTTTCTACTGCGCACGGAAATAAATTAACAAAAAAAAAAAAAAAAAAAAAAAAAATAAAAAAAAATAAAAAAAAATAAAAAACAAAAAATAAAAAAAAAAGGAAAGAAAAAGAGAGAGAGAGAGAGAGAGAGAGAGAGAGAGAGAGAGAGAGAGAGAGTGAGAGAGAAAGAGAAAAGAAAAAAAAATCATGATTATTTCAATCAACCTAATTAATCCAATTGATTGACTAATTAATTTTCTACTGTTCGTTTCTATGAAAAGAATAAATAGAAGATTATCATGATTATTTTAATCACACCCTAATTAATCAATTATATTCTTATTGTTCGTTTCTATAGAAAAATGAGTGGATGGTCAGAAGGAAGAGGATAGGGGAGCGGGGGAGAGGGTTGAAAGTTGTCGGGGATGAGGGAGATGATGGTAATCTATTAAATCAACTGAAGTAACGGTTCTTCAAAGGCAATAATCGATAATTAATGTTAATGGAAATATTAACGTAACGAGACAAAGAAAGAAAGAAAGAAAGAAAGAAAGAGAGAAAGAAAGTAAGAACGAAAGAAAAAAAGAAAGATAAGATTATTTTTTACTTGTTTTTTTTTTTTGTCTTTTCTTTTTTTTTTCTTTTTCTTTTTCCATATTCGATCGCTACATTATTTATACAAGAAACATTTTCTTTTATTTTCTTTTTTTTCCCCGTGCAATTGCATTAAACGGATCGCGAGCTGACATGGCACGAATATGTATATAGATACATATGTATGTGTTTAGGTATGTATCTTAATTAAAAACGTGATTAATAATACGAATTAATCGTAATGGATTAAACGTTTCTCATTTAGTTAATTTAAAGATGAAGAAGCTCGAGATGAAAGGATGAGAGGATTAGAGAAAAAATGAAAATTAACAAAACATTACAAAACAAAACAAAACAAAAAAAAAATTAAAAAAGGAAAGAATCTAAGAAAGATCCTAATGCTTTTCTATTCCATTTGTATTTACAAAGCCATTGGCATAAACGACCCGTCTAATGTTTCCTGTATTAATTACATTGCTCTTTTTTTTTTTTGTTTTTTTTTTTTTGTAACACGTTCATGCACTATGCTTGAAGCTGTTTTTTTTGTCTTTTTCTAATTATTAATAATGAATTCTTGCTTCTTCATCTTTAACTTATATAATTTTTAAGCTTAAATAACTTTTACGCTTGTTAGATCGTCAAACCTTTTCTAATCGTTCAGAATAATAATAATAATATTAATAATATTAATAATATTAATAATATTAATAATAATAATAATAATAATAATAATAATAATAATAATAATAATAATAATAATAATATAATATAATATAATATAATATAATATAATAAATTTATCGATGTATCTCTTATTAAGAAAAAGAAAAAAAAATATATATATATAATAAAAAAATAAAAAACAAATCAGAAGAAACGATTTTTAATCGTTAAATATTTCGTTATGTAATTATTATACGGGGTACGAATTTTTTTTCTAATTCATCTATTATATGCGTTGATAAATATATACATATATATATATATATATATATATATATATATATATTTATTTATTTATTTATTTGTTAGAATACGTATATCTGACAATTAATAATAATACGAAATATATTCTTGGGAACGATGACACGTTTAACATGTCGTACACATGTCGTAGAATATATATAAATATTTACATATATATATATATATATATATATATATATATATATATATATACACATATATATATATACATATACATATACATATATGTATGTATATATATCCCTCTTTAAAATAAGAATATAAAATTATAAAACTATCAACAAATATACATTATATATCGTTATTTAGAAAAACCTTTCGAGAGAATAGAGAGATAAAAGTTTCTAAGAAGATTAAAAAAAAAAAAAAAAAAGGAAAAAAAAAAAAGAAAAAAACTATGGCGTGCTGAGAGAAAAACATTTTGATTAATATACCGGGTGTGCGTCAGTCAACTTTTTTCTCAATCGCAAAAAAATGTAAAATTTTTTTTCCCTCGTTTCTTTATAATAAAAAGAAGCTTAAAATTTTTTTTTTTCTACATTAGATTCGTTTCTATCCGTCTGCCTTTTTTCAGATTGTCCAAAATGTTCTATAGGCCCATGTTGTTTCTTTCTCAATTGTTCTTTCTTTTTCCTTTAATTTTAATTTTTTTTTCCTCTCAAATTCTTGTAGATCCTTTATTAGAGTCATCATTGTTATTTAGATATCGAGAATTACGAATTGGCATTAATGAAAATAATCGTGTGAAAAAGGATTTTACAAAAAAAAATATAAAAAATATACAAAAAAAGTTATACAAAAAAAAAAAAAAAAAAAGAAAAAAAAAAAG
>NC_140819.1:7257500-7262500 GCF_050613455.1 Vespa mandarinia
GATTTTGAGGATGTGGAGGCCTTATGGTAACAGGGACAGCACCGACATAAAGACAACCATAAAATGCACATATCAAATCTGTCCCAGGTGGAAATATCAATGCAACGTGATCCCCTGTGTTGATTCTTCCACGATCCAAAAGAAGATTCCCAATGCGTTCGGCTTTCTTGTGCAATTGAGAACACGATAACGAAGTTGCAACTGCTCCTTTGGCATTGAGTGATGTGAAGATGACGTGATCAGATGTACTGACAGCACGCCAACGTAAAATCTCCGAGATGAATTGATACTGCAAAACCATAATATTATTATTAGCTTTAATAATATTCAACTATGTATGATTAAACGAAATAAACGAACCTTCTTGGCGTTATCGCTATCCTCATCCAAAACACCCATGTCACGTCCTTGAGCAGAAGCCAGTCTATTTCCTTGAACGATGTTGCCAACCATTACGCTCGCCGGACCAACGTCTGCAACAGAATCCCCCGCTACACGCCCCCGCACCATTCCGTTAGTAAACCAACACAAACACTCAACCCGGTAATGAGTAGCTCACACACTCTCCCCTGACTGAGGCCGGAAAATCAAAGCTAGGATCAAAGATTCGTTGCTGTTGAGCACCTAGAGTACACGCTCTCTATTTTTCGTGGTTGGAGCATTCCATGGGCAGCAGGAACGTAGTTAAAACTGTTTGCTTATCAACCAATATAGTAAGTTTAAAATAGCGATGTGAAAATTTTTTCTTACATGTGTATGTATAGTGTTACACATGTATAGATTATGTTAAATGTCGTGTCATTTCTATTTGCCAAAGAATAATCAGATATTTATAAAATCATAAAGTTCAACGATCAAAGGACTTTCTATTTTATTTTTACATTTTATTTTCCCTTTCTTTCTTTCTCCTTTTTCTTTTTTTTTTCTTTTTTTCGCATCGCTATACGTATTTGTACTATAGGTTCTGGACAATGCTACAGGATATTCGGAACTCAGCCAAAAGAAAGAAGGGCAACAAACTAGAATAACATGCGAAGCACAGATAATTGAGGATAAATAAAAAGAAGAGAGAGAGAGAGAGAGAGAGAGAGAGAGAGAAGAAAATTAAACGAAAAATGGAAGGAAAAAATACATAATATATAGCAAATAAATGTTACGTAGCAGAAAATCTGTGCCAAAAAAATTGCTTGAAATTATTCATGTAAGCACAACAGCCTTTTGTAGTGCCAATTAAAAAATAAGAAAGAGGGATTTCATTTGTGATTATTTATATAATAAACTTAACAAATTCTAACGCTCATTCTCTCTCATTATTCACTCGTATATAATATATTTATGCGAAATGATTCAAAAAAAAAAAAAAAAAAAAAAAAAAAAAAAATAACAATGGAGTATGTAACTTTTTTTCTTTTCCTTTTTTTAGTTACTTAATACTTATGACGAGGTTGTGTTAAAAGGAGTGTTACATGTGTCCATATATTTTTTCGAATCACTGCATGCGTCATTGTAATAGAGCAAAGTAGAGAAAAATAATAATAATAGTAGTAATAATAATAATAATAATAGTAATAATAATAATAATAATAATAATAATAATAATAATAATAATAAATTAAAAAAAAAATAAATAAAAAGAACAAAGACAAGGAAAAAAATTATGAGACATTGAGACTTGCCTATGTAATACCTATGTTTTCATTAGTATATCCGCTACTCTTTAGGTACAGCCGCTCGTGCGTTTGAACGCCTGCATTGTTAAATATAATGGCGTTATTGCGTTATCCGATAACCACTTACCCGAATGCACTTCACGCGGTTTTGGTAAGTTGGTAACACAAGTGTGGGGGCAGAGCAGGACGTTAGCTGGATGTAGTGCACCTTCTAGAAAACGTCTTTTAGTTTCAGACAGGTGAATACCCCCAAGTGGTGTTTTTGGTAGATAATTAGGTGGAACTAATGCAAGACAATAAATTCCAACTGCGTGAATTGAATCGACCGCTTGCAAAACACGTGACATCCATTGAAAACTCTGGATAAAGTCAAATCAAATCCAAATCAAATTCAAATCAAATCAAATCAAATCATATTAAATCAATATTAAGATTAATTTATTATAATAAATATAATCGATTAATAAATAATAAAAAGTTTTACCTCTTCCTCGCTACAATCGGGCCGCTGCTCAGCAACGACACATATCCTTTCGTCTCTCAAAACTCTTACGCTGAAGACAGCTATTCTACCACGATAAATGAATTTCATTGGTTCCACAGCTAAAACGGTAGCTATTATATCGTCCGCATTATGTTTCCTTCCTGTCACGGTCATAAGACCATCGCGAGATCCACAAACGAATACCAAACCACCAGGGCCAAGAAATCCTAACAAACCAGATCGCGTATATTCCACGTCGCTTAATGGAGTACTATCCGCTTGTAAAGGTGATACTTTGAAAGTATTATTTGTTAATCCTTGCAGTCCCCAATACTGGCTACCAGTTGCAGCACTATGGACGCATATTTCACCAACCTCATCGGTTTTACAAATGTATGGCTTTCCTTCCATCTTAACTACCACTACGATACCTGCGTGAAAACGAAAAGAAAAAGAGAAGAATAAAAAAACGAGAAAAAAGAAGAAAAAAGAAAAGAAAAGAAAAAAAGAAAGAAGAAGAAAAAAAAAAGAGGAGAAACGAGTATTAAACAAAGCCAATGAATATGGTTTAACGATAGAGATAGAAGAAGAACTTACTTCCTGGCATAACTTGACCACAATCTTGTAACGTCAGTGAAGTCAATGAATTTTCTTGATCTACCCTAACAACACCGTAGCTTAATCCTGACATAGAAAGGACACCACGCCCAGTAGCATTTACTCCTGCTCGGCCAGGTCTTCTGACAGAAACGGTAAGGGCTTCGCTAGAGGATGCGCAAGGACATACAGCGTCTGGTCTTAAACCCTTCGATTGGAACACCGAAAGAAATTGATCACAAGAGGAAAGGGACCAAGGATTGGCACCGTCAGCGACTAGTAGCAACCTCAATGAGGATAATGATATATCCTTGTGATCTTTGGTCGCTAATAAACCCCAATGAAGATCTCGTGATTTAACAACAGCTACGCTAGCCCGATGTTTCGTTATCATTTGCATCCAACTAGCTGGATTGACCTTCATCAAGGCATAAGGTATAAATATAACGTGCATCCCATTTAATACGCTAGTAAGAGTGCTATGCCAGAGGCCAACTTCCCGTTTAAAATCTAACACACAAACGGCATTTTCTCCTTCTGTATAACCGCATGCTTGAGTAAGGGCACGACAATGAACAAGCATAGCTGATCTTGTCACTGTCACACCCATCACCGATCCATCCTTTACTGTAGTATACTCGATGTAAGCTGGTGTATCGTCGGTTAAACGAGGCGGTGGTAACCAATCTTTTGGAGTTTTACCTAAATGTTCTGTAACGAACCAATGTAATTTTGGCCAACCCTTGAAAGCTACAACCTCGCCAGCCGCTGTTTTCGGTAAACCTTTGAGACAGGCCTCGCTGGTTAGGGCCACCTGATAATATAAAATCAATCAAATTTATCATTTAATTTAATTTGATTAAATTTAAAAACATTAATATATCATTTCTATATTTTCTATTCGATTTACCTGTATTTCACAACTACCAAGAAGAAAACCAATCTGTTGGGAACCTGCGTCTCGACGTGTCAATGGTACCTCGATCGGTACGGGGACGATACCAGCTTGAAGGCAACCGTAAAATGCACACATGAAACTTATCGGATCGTTGTTCGGATATACCAAAGCGATTCTATCTCCAGGCTTGAGACAACAATCACCGCCACGGCTTAGAGCCTTGTTTAAAAGTGTATAGGCTATTTTATGGGAACGACTTAAAAGTTTTCCATATGTCAATGTGATGCAGAGTTTGCCGTTAGGATCTAGAACGGTTGCGACCGGTGCTTTGTAACTTGCTGAACCGTACCTTGAAAAAATAATACTTTATCATCATCATCATCATCATCATCATCTTTGTTATTATTATCAGTTGTGATAATATTTAGATAAAAAAAAAAAAAAAAAAAAAAAAAAAAAAAAATAATAATAATAATAATAATAATTTGGAACGTTAGCGAGGATAAATCCTATTCATGGGCATAATATTAGCTTATAAGACGGATATGATTCATCTTTTGAATCATATTTATCATTCAACTTTGATAAACGGGAAAAAAAATGTTTTAGTGGTAATGACTTTTATAAGAGAAGACATACGTATTTATACCTTTGAATAGCGGCTTCGAGTGATCTAGGCAGGCCTGACGGCACGGACAATGGTTCACCGATCGCAGACGTCATCGAACCACCTTCCGGTTTTGGTGCATTAGGATCTTTCGGATTAGCAGCTATCTCGAGCTCTATATCGTCGTCCTCGTAAAATTCAGGAAGTGGCCGTCTCTTTGGCCGTTTTAACGTATTCAATAATTGTTGAATTTTCGCTGATACCTTCCAACGTCCAGTTGTTCCAGTATTATTTTGATCCTCGACTACGTGGTAACGATTGACACGATCGGCACCAGGCCGTCTCGTAGACTGTTGTGCCGTTGGCGTACTGCCCGTGTGTGTTACGTCCGGTGGTTGTATGTTACAATAAGCATGAGGCGTATATTCGGCGATGTCAGTAATGTCGGCACCAGGTGGCCTCCTTGCCGGTGGTCTTGGTGGTGGTGGCGTATCACGTGCTGATCCGGTACTGCTAGTGTCTGATAAGCCAGTACCTAATTTTTAACATTTCCCATTCATAATATCTTACATACTTTTAATATTTATTTTACTTCGTAGTATCAAATCCCGTAGAATATCTAATATCGATCGAAAATATTATGACACATACATACATACACACACACACACACACACAGACGGGCACACAAAAAAAGAAAAGAAAAAAAGAAAAAGGAAGAACGATTATATCTATTGCAAAAAA
>NC_140819.1:7267500-7270000 GCF_050613455.1 Vespa mandarinia
AGATCATATGATTTACTACGTAATGCTTACAATTCGTATTGTTAGTTATGTCAAATGGACAATGGAACGAATGAGATATGGAACGAATATGATCTATCTAATCGTATTCTAGCAAGAGATTTCTAGCGGTAGTAATAATATAATGCACGGAAAGAGGGGAGACACAAGATCGTGCAAAAAATTCGTCGGGGGCGAATAAGTACTTCATGGCGGCGAAAGCACGAGAAAGCACGATGAGAGGGGTGGCCGGGAGGGGGAATATCCTATGCTTAATTAAGGTGAGGACAACGGCACTGCAATTATTCGTTGAGTACCCGCCGGCCTGACAGCCATTCAACGTTGCGCTGCTGCTTGCTTGCTTGCTTGCTTTCTCGTTTCACGTTGCTTTTTCGTTCTACACCTTTCTCCGGGCGATTTCCAAAAAAAAAAAAAAAGAAAAGAAAAAAAGAAAAAAGAAAGAAAGAAAGAAAGAAAGAAAATTAGAAAGAACCTACGTTCGAACTACGAATCATTCGTATCTATCCAGAATCGAGAAAAATAGGTGTCCCGAGGTTTTGACGTTTCTCGAGAGATACGACAAACTCGTCTCGACGTTCTTTCTCTTTCTCTCTGTCTGTCTGTCTGTCTGTCTGTTTGTCTGTCTTTCTTTCTCTCTCTTTCTCTCTCTCTCAATCTCCCTTTTTTTATTTCTTTCCTTTTAAAGAACAAGACATTTTATCTGGAATTGATTTCTTTTCGAAACGATCATAAAGAGAGAGAGAGAGAGAGAGAGAGAGAAATAATATTTTTTTGTAATTAATACTTGGAAAAAAAAAGAAACGAAAAAAAATTAAAATTCATCATAACGAGTCACACTCGACGTATCGAATGTTGCATGTGCCGCCGATATTTCACCTTGAAATGATAAAATGGGAAAAATGTTGGTAACAGAGAAAGAGAGAGAGAGAGAGAGAGAGAGAGAGAGAGAGAGAGAGAGAGAGAGAGAGAGAGAGAGAGAGAGAGAGAGAGAGAGAGCAATCAGTGGGTTAAAAACAAAAAGCAAAAAGAACAAAAGAAAAAATGAAAAAAGAAAAAAAAAAGAAGAAAAAGAAAGAAAGAAAGAAAACAGAAAAATACCAGGATTAAAAAACAAAAAAAAAAAAAAAAATAAGAAAAAAAAAAGAGCAGTAGAATCGTGAGATGCGTGACGCTACCTGAATGATAGCGTTTCTCGTTGTGCGTGACACGACGTTGCGTGCGTCGTGCACGTGGCTGTGGTCGTCCGCCGCCACCACCACCAACACCAACACCAACACCAACACCAACACCAACACCAACAACACTACTACCACCACTACCACCACCTCCACCTCCACCTCCACCGCCGTCGCCGCCGCTTCCATAACTTGTCCTTTCGAGTCCTCCACCACCAATGACAACCCCTCCACCTCCACCACCACCACCTCCTCCTCCTCCTCCTCCTTCTCCTCCTCCACCACTACCAATGTCGCCACTGCCAGCAATGCCGCCATTTCCAGCCCCTACGAGTCAGACGCGAATTCTACTAAAAATTCTACACCATCGAGCTCTGCCCATTTTTTTTCTTTTCTTTTCTCTTCTCCTTCCTTCAATTATTTATTTATTTATTTATTTATTTTTTGTTAATTTTTTTTTTCAAATTCTTTTCCTCGTTTCTTTTTCTTTTTTTTTTATGATGTATATATATATATATATATATATATATATATATATATATACATGTGTATATATATATATATATATATGTATGTATATATATATATATATATATATATATGTATATATAAAATTTTTTCTTTTTTTCAATTTCGTTATTCCCTACACGTTCCAATTCTCTCGAGGAGGTTAGATCGATTTTTTAAATGATCGTCATTCAGACGATTTATTATTTTTTACGATCAAAATGTTCCCTAATCTCAATTCGTTTCGTAATCAATTGTCGTAATAAAACACAAACGTTCCCGTTTCCATTTTATACGATATGTATAAAAGTATATACGTTAACTATTCACGTTTAACTATAATTGTTATCAGAATAACAGTTAGATTCTTAATGGCGTCGTCAAGTTTTATGAAACGAACGTCGAACGCTGAACGTCTGACGTTTTTTTAACGTATTACACGACAGCATTATTAATTCTATTGAATAGATTCTTCCCCTTAAGTGTTCCCTTTGATTCTGTTGAATCGATAAATAAGAAAACGTGGAATATAGTTCTGATAATTTTTCGTGATATCCTACGAATGGGTTTATGATAGTTAAAAAAAAAAAAAAAAAGAAAAAATTTAATACAAACGATGAATTTATAAAGGAAATTTGAATTAAAATGTTTTGATAAAAGCTTATCGAAAATGACTTCGATTCCAATGATCGCTCCTATTTCGATTTCTATAAATTTTTTTTTTTCTTTTTTTTTTTCAAGATTTTCTTGTTTCTTTTTTTCTCTCTCCCGATCTATCCGAATAAATTCTTTCATATTAT
>NC_140819.1:7275000-7285000 GCF_050613455.1 Vespa mandarinia
AAACCACGATTCCTCAATTCCTCGGAGAATAATTTGTCCTCGTTGAAATCGCTGATTTTTGGCGCTGGACATACCGAGGAGGAAGATGACGTAACCGAGAAAGAACCTAACGACGAAGAAACGAGAGAATTGAATGCCTCGTCTCTTCTCTCATTAAAATCCCCAGAGAGTAATAATTTTTGATCGTCGAATTGATCATCCGACAAATTCGACGAATAATAATCGTCGTATTTTTCGAGTATCAATGCTCCTGCTCTTGCTCCTGCTTCATCCTCCCGATTCTCCTCCTCCTCAGGAAAATAACGAATCTCTCGCCAAACTCGTCTCTGACGTCTCGAACGTCTCCTTTCCGGTGGCACGAACCATACCGGACTGTTCTCCCGAACAGCCGACTGTTGATCATTCTTTTTCTTTGTCCTTTGAGATGTCCTCTGGGAGGTTGTACGCTGCGACGACGTCGTCCTCTTTCCACGTCTTCTCGAACTCGATCTCCTTTGACCGCTGGTCCTCTTGAAATAACCTTCGGTACTGACGCTCGGTGATGGCTTAGACGTTTTTCGTCGGAAGAATCCATTCCTCGTGCTTCTAAAGCCAGGAACACCCATTGATTTCGCGCGCGATATCGTCAAATAATCGTGCCGATTGAAATTATGGAAAACAATAACATATAAGTACTTATATATTATAAGTACTTACCTATATATCTTTAATTGTTAATTATAGATAATAACATTTTTTGAGATTTTTTTTCTTTTTTTTTTTTCTTTTTAAATCAATAAGCAATCAACTATATCGTAACTTAAATAGATTAAATTTAATTTAGTGATTTGCCATTTAAAATTTGCTGTTTTCCAAACTTCGATCGAGTTCGTGTTAGATTAGTTAGTTGTTAAATTTAAAAAATATCCGAAGAATAATAACCCTGCCCTGAAGTCAGCCAGCTTGCCGATCCTAAGCGAGAAGCCAAACGAGGACGAGGATGATGTGTTGTCCTTGATGATTGTCTTTTCCGGGGCCGAGACGGTTCTAGCGACCGTCGGTTGTGAAGGTTTTCGTTCTTTCAATGCACTGTCCAACGAATGATGAACGGAGGGCCCGGAAGAGGAAGGATATGGTACCGGTACGGCGTCCCTCCAAACTCGTCCAAGACTGATACTGACACTGGGCGGTCCAGTTTCAAGGGGTACACACGCGCTTTCACGCGTTTGTCCTAGATTATCGTTATGATGAACATTTTTTTCAGAATAAATCCAATCGTCCTCGTCGTGCGTATTTGGACCGAACGGTTTCAATGACAAAATCGCTGAGTTTAAGTCGTCGGTTAGATCATTGCTAGAGCGACGATCTTGAATTTGTTGTCTCGTCGTAACCTTCGACGAAACTTTACTCGTCGCCTCTTGGACCAATATTTTCTCTTGAAGTTTATCACGGGAGGAGGAGCCAACGCCTTGCAACCATTCGTCATAACTGATAGATTCACGGCTAAGCGATACGTTTTCCTGTTGTCTCCTAACCTCCTGTTCCTCCTTGATCTTGATCCTCGTAGCCTGTACATTTTCCTGTTGGTCCGGCACGCTCGTAGTGGCCGGTGCTGACACTACAACCACCGGTTGAGCCGTTATCACCGGTTCAAGATTCTTTTGCAACTTGTTACGTCGTTTACCACGATCGAGATAACTTTTCCTTATAGATATCCTTTTAAACGACTCGCTACGTTTGAAGGATGGCTCGTTTCTATCCTTCTTGCGGCTCACGAGCCTCCTAAGGTTCTCGAAGGAGAGTGGCCTCATGGGTTGCGTCTATTTCCTACCCAAAGATCAACACGTCCTCGCGGAGTTCTATTATCGAACACCGATCTTCCCCCTTCGACTATCGGCATCCCTTTGGACAAGAGACGTTACTTGCCCCAAGCACAACGAGTCCTTCTTCTTCTTCTTCTTCTTCTTCTTCTTCTTCTTCCTTCTTCCTACTCGTCCTCGTCTTCGACGTCCTCCTCCTCCTCCTCCTCTTCTTCTTCTTCTTCTTTACTTCGTCCTTTTCTCCAACCTCTTCCCCTCCTCTTTCCTTTGGATACCCTTCTCAACGCTCGTACACACAGCGTTTCTGCGATCCTAAGGTGCAACGCCGAGGTCTTCCAGTCGCGAATCACCGTGGCTTTCCTTTTTCGATTCCGTGCCTCGCCTCCTCCTTCTTCTTCCTTCTCTCTCGATCAAAATCATTCTTCGTACGAACTTCTCCCGAAAAATCATGAAAATCCTTTATTTATTATTCTCTAATTCCTCGCCCTTGTTTTTCTTTTTACGATTAACTTTATTATTATTACTTTATTTATTTATTATTATTATTATTATTATCATTATTACTATTATTATTATTATTATTATTATTATCATTCACTTTTTCTTTCACAAAAGCGACACGAGGAATCTATTCCTTCAGTTACGATCTCTTTACTATTCCTTCTGTAAGATGCTTCCTCATCTTCTTACGCTTTCTCGAAACGAATTCAATGAGGCACACCAGACTCTTTCCAAAGTGGACACACGAAAGTACGATATTTTCAAGTAGAGTATATGAGGAGCGTGGGTTCTTGTGCGCGCGCAATCACACACATACACACACGCACGCACACACATATGTATACACTGATACACTGAAAGAAAAAGAAAGAGAAAGAAAAAGAGAGAGCGAGAGAGAGAGAGAGAGAGAGAGAGAGAGAGAGAGAGAGAGAGAGAAAGAGAGAGAGAGAAAACGATAAGCTTCACCAAGCAAGTTTCACAGCGTCGTCGTCGTCGTCGTCGTCGTCGTCGACAACGTAAGAGATACACAACGATTTCTTAGCTTTTCACTGTGCCAACTTGGAGAACACGATACGCGCACTTGAAGTCGCATCGAATCACTGGCATTTCGCGAGCTCTAACGCGATGCACCTCTCCTCGTACAGCGTATAACGAGAAGTAAGAAGCGCTCTTGAGTTAGAGAAAGAGAGATAGAGAGAGAGAGAGAGAGAGAGAGAGAGAGAGAGAGAGAGAGAAAGAGAGAGAGAGAGAGAGAGAGTAACACACTATAGGAAGGCGGCCCCCGTGAATAAGTCACGATCGTACGAGAGAGAGAGAGAGCGAGAGAAAGAAAGAGAGATGGAGAAAGAGAAGGAAAAGGACAGAGACAGAGAGAGATAGATAGATAGGTAGAAAGAGAAAGAGAGAGAGAGAGAGAGAGAGAGAGAAAGAGAATGGAAGAGGCAAGGAGTGTTGCTGCTGCTGCTGCTGCTGTTGCTGCTGCTAGTGGTGATGGTGATGGTGGTGATGGTGGTGGTGGCTGGTTGTACTTATGGTGGTGGTAGTGGTGGTGGTATGCGGTCCGTCCACTCTCGCCCGCCGACTACTCTCTTGCACCTCGCAGCATCCCCACCCCCCCACTCCCCCTACTACGGCCCGTTCCTTCTATTCGTACTGGAGTGTGGGTCTTATTCTCTCTCTCTCTCTTCCTCCCTCTCCCTCTCTTTCTCCTTCTCTTCCACTCCTAGTTTATAGGATCTCTCTTTCTCTCTCCTTCTTTCCATCCATCCATCCTTCCTTCCTTCCTTCCTTCCTTCCTTCCTTCCTTCCTTCCTTCCTTCCTTCTTTCCTTCTTTCTTTCTTTCTTTCTTTCTTTCTTTCTCCTTGACTTTCGACTCTTTTCTCTTTTCCAGTCTTGGTCCTCCTTCTTTTCTTTTCTCTTCTTCTTCTTCTTCTTCTTTTTCTTCTTTTTCTTCTTTTTCTTCTACTACTACTTCTTTCTCTTTTCATTCTGTCTCCACTCATACAAATTACAAGCTTTTTCTCCGTTCGACTTCAAGAAATCAGCTTAAAAAGTAACTCTCTCTCTCTCTCTCTCTCTCTCTCTCTCTCTCTCTCTCTCTCTCGCTCTCTCCCTCCTCCATCTCTTTATCTATCTATCTATGTACCTATTCATCCATCTCTTTTTCTACCTATAGATATAATTCTTTTGCCGATTGTTTCTTTCTTTCATTTATGATGTTATTAAAAATTATTTTCATGTTATTCTTTAAAGGTAATAAATAAAATAATCATGTTAGGATAGGAAAAATTGCAAGAGTAATTATATTATTAGGATACACAATGTTTTCCATGGATAACGAAAATATATTATGATTATTAATCCAATTCAGAAATAAGAGAGGGGGAAAAGATTTAACTGCGAACGAATGACTCTTTTCTTCTCTCGTAGAAAATTTCAACGAAAATTAGCCTTTAACTTAGACCGACAATACTTCTCAACGCCCAAGCTTCTAAACCTTTTTACTCTTGGGTTCTTATATTGCTATGGCTTTGAACAGCTTTGAACACTTTTGCCGTCGTTATCGCTTCCTTATTCCACAAGGAACGCGATGTTACCTCTTCTTACGACTTCCGTTTAACTTCGAAAGAAAAGTAGAAAGGGAGAGGGAGAGAGAGAGAGAGAGAGAGAGAGAGAGAGAGAGAGAGAGAGAGAGAGAGAGAGAGAGAGAGAGAAATAAAGACAGACTCAACTTTTATAGAACCGTTAGTCTTGACGCGCTGGAGTAAGGGCAGAAAAGAAAAAAGGAAAAGAAAAAGGACAAAAAAAAAAAAAGAAGAAGAAAGAAAAGAAAAAAAGAATACTGTTTGTTTCCTACAAAGTTTCATGAAAATATCTAACAATTTTTATACTTCTAATTGTTCTTAATTCTCTTTTATATGACAATCAATGATAATTCGTTGAGACTTTATAAAAAGAAAAAATCTTTTTTTTTTTTTTTTTTTTTTTTTTTTTTTTTTTTTTTTTTTTGTAATAATACATTCGTCAATTAATTGTTCAAATATTTTGACGAGTTAAAAAAGAAAAAAAGAAAAAAAGAAAAGGTAAAAAGTGAAGGAAAAAAACAGAACCTAATAATTCGATACTTTTCATGAAACTTTTACTAATAAAACGATTATTTATCCTATAATAATAATAATTACAATAATAATAATAATAATAATAATAATAATAATAATAATAAATAATAATAATAATTAATAAAAATAATTATTAATGATTTTCTTTTTCTTTTTCTTTTCCCTTAATGATATATATCCGTCTTACGGAAAGATTCATTCTTGTAAATTTCGAATACATCATTGTATACTCCTTCTTCGTTATTTTCCACGAATAAGATTGCCCTCGCCCACGTTCAATCGTCTCTCGCGAGAAGTCAGACACTCCGAACGCGATTACTCGAAGTAGGCGGTACGTAATGGCCATCGAGGAAAGTCGAGTTTCGACAGAGCACAGATTCCATGGAACAAAGCTCTCACAACCAGAGCCCACGGTCAGGCTCGCTTACGGCGATAGTTTCGATCCCGTGTCGTCGTGCCATTGCTTGAACCTTTCTTTTTCTTTTCTTTTACTTTTTAAAATGCGTTTCCTTATCGGTTCTTACGAAGCTATAAGTCACGTAATAAACGTGAAAAACATTGAATAATTCCCGACATTGAAATAATTCCCTTTTTATTAAATGATCGTATCGTAAAAAAAAAAAAAAAAAAAAAAAGAAGAAAAGAAAAAAAAATTCATACGAATTAAGATTTAAAATGATTTTTCTTTTTGATATCTTGTATTTCTACAGATGAAGCTTTATTCTTTACGAAATAAGAATCGATTGTTCAACAAAGAATTAATTGATCACGCATTGTGATCATCGTTTACGTATCGACACGATACGACACGATATACTTATGGAATTATAAATACGTATGGTAAAACGTATGAAAAATCATGTTACAATTTTTCGAGGGTCATATTTTTTCGTGGGTTTTTTTTTTCCTTTCCTTTTCCCTTTATCGTTTTTCTTCTTTGATAGGTACTATAAAATTAATTCGCAGTAATGATCCTCTCTAATTGTTTTTAACTATTAATATATATATATATATATATATATATATATATATGTATATATTATAGACACAGTATATATTAATTTTTATTGATACTTAAGCACATAAAAAAATTCATAAAGGAAAATTTTTCCATATTTCAATATACCAAATTTTCGAACACGATAAGACATCTTATCTGAAAACATTTACATTAAACTTAAAAGATATATTTCCTTAGCGCTCAAAGATTTCTCGATATCTCCTAACATGGCCTATAATCATTGAGCAAACCCGTTATCGTATCGGGCCATAATGATTTACATTCGATTTACAAAAAAAAGGAAAAAAAAAAAAAAAAGAAAAAAAAGAAAAAAAAGAAAAGAGAAAATAAAAAAAAAAGACAATATTCGATATTATCGAATGAAAGTTTAGAAAGTTTCCAAAAATGTATATATATATATATATATATATATATATTATCATACGTATGGTTATAACATTTTAATAGAGAATAATTTCACAATCATGTATATAATTTAAGGTAGTTAAACGAAATTAGTAAAATTTTTTTTTTAATGGTGTCGACGGTAAACTTAAAAGGTAAGCTTCCTTCGGACGATCGGTGACGAAGAGGGATGGGGGTGGAGAGAAGAGGGAGGGGAAAAAAGAGAGATTGAGAACGAGGAGGTTCGTAGGGAGGAGAAAGAGGAGGTTATTAATTCGAGCGTGCGAGTCTCTTGATCGAGACTCAGCTCGTCGAGCACGCAACCCTCTTAGGAAAGCTCGACTCCTGGGTCGAGGCTATCGAGTACATTCCTCTGGTATTCTCGAGGAGACTTTGTAAGGGCGACCTAAGTATATACATATAAATAAATGCATACCTACATACATAAATACGTAAGTACGTACGTACAATGCATACATTCATTCATCCATACGTACGTACATATACAGTGAAGAGTTGAAGAGGAGTTGGAGAAAAAGGTGATGGTGAGAATTAGTGAAAAAATATTTGTACAATAAACTATGTATTTCTATATTTCTATTGTACGAATAATTCTTCTAATCCCTTCGATCTAGCCACACCCCTCTCCCCGCCCCGCCCCGCCCCGCCCACCCGTTGTACACAAGTATATACAATAAATATATACATTGATGGGATATATTAATATATGTATCACCAAGCTATTGATAAGAAAAAGAAAAGAAAAGAAAAGAAAAGAAAAGAAAAGAAAAGAAAGAAAAAGTTAGAGAGATGGAGAGAAAGAGATAGAAAGAGAGAATGGTATAGAGGGACGATTGGACCTTATACAGGGAGAGATCTTTGGAAAGGCGTGGGGGTGGTACGTAATGGACCGTAAGAGAGGAATATGAGGATGAGAGAGAAAGAGAAAGAGAGAAAGAGAGACAGAAAGAAAGAGATCGGAGAGTGCAACGCGCAAGGCGCAAGGCGCATCTCTCAAGGCGACTCGAGGACGTTTACCCACGAAACCAACGACCTTGATCTTACAAACGATTCGTGAGGCAATAGGAGGAGCGACAGGAACGACCGAAGTGCAAGAGAACGAAAGAGTGAAAGAGTAAAGAGTGAAGAGAGTAAGAAAGTAAGAGAGTAAGATATATATATATATATATATATATATATATATATATATATATATATATTTGCAGCAACTCGGAGTCGTTGCAGCTGCACCTGCGCGCTCTAGCGACATCTCGTGCGCGCGAGCGCACACGACGCATCTCTCTCTCTCTCTCTCTCTCTCTCTCTCTCTCTCTCTTTCTCTTTTTCTCTCTTTCTCTCTTTCAACACCACGGTAAACGTCACGGACGAAGATCGATAGTTTCGAACGCTAAAACGAGCTAAAGCTTTAAGCAAATGTTCCATATCGAATGAGAAAATATTAGTCTAGATAGTTGAAATCTCATCTTTGTCTATCTGCCTATCTATCCATCTAACTATATCTACTTATCTATTTATATAATTTTCTTCTTAACAGGTTCTTATTATAAATGCATTGAAATCGATCGATTGATATAGATCGAATCATCGATCCTTACCGCCACGCTCGAGGTCTTATTTCACGGAGTTGCAAATCGTTGTACTAACGACGACGACGACGACGACGACGACGACGAAGACGACGACGACGATGTATCGCATGTAATCGAGAACACTTTAAAGAAAATTTCTACTACGATAAAGTGTCCATACTAGTTGTAATCGAGAAGCAGTCTTAAGATCTTCTCGTTCTACGACGACGACGACTACCCTCGCTCGACGATTCCGATACGAAATTAGTTTCCTTTGTTTTGAGTTCTTCCATCTCCCTCTCTCTCTCTTTCTTTCACTCACTCACTCACTAACTCTCTCTCTCTCTCTCTCTAACTATCTCTATCTCTATCTCTTTTTCTCTGTTTCTCTCTCTCTCTCTCTCTTCCTTTGTCAAAATCATTGAATTTCTACTGAGTTTACCAAAAATTTCTAAATCAATTTTTAAAATCAATTAGAATTTGTACGATAGAATTTACAATCGATTAAAAAATTTATACAATCGATTGCAATTTATGATCATTGATTATCATTTTTCGTCGAAACTTTTTAAGCTATTTCTCTCTCTCTCTCTCTCTCTCTCTCTCTCTCTCTCTCTCTCTCTTTGTCTCTCTCTTTCTCTCTTTTTGTTTATCGTAAAACAATATAACCCTAAGTGAAATTTTTGATCAAATTTATATTACTGTTTGACGCTAACGTTCGATGTGCTTTATCGAAAATGATGATTAGAAGATAGATTTGATAATCAAATATAAATCTGCGAAATGAAATGAATATTTTCTTTCTTCTTTTTTTTTTTTTTTCTCGATTCATTCTCAATTTTATCTTCGCGTTTGTATTATGATGGTTTATTTTCTCGATATATCGTTAAGAATAATCGCATATCGAGATAGCATTGAAATATCACGTTTGCGATCTTCATCCGTTAGAGGCTAACGAGAAACGGACTTTTCTAACGTTTGGCAATCATCACGACGCAATAGATGTGGTATGACGGAAGGCGGCCGCATAAATCGTCGGAGATAAAACGACGGCGTTACCACCTCTCTAATGTCTCGTGGTCGTTTAATAAAACCATGATTATCAAATTCTGAGCTAATGGTAGTCACTTTCTATTTCTTTCGTTAGACACGCTAATGTTGTTATACGTGTTTCAAATCTTTCGAAATTTTTTAGAATATTTAATTGCTTTATCAGAAACAATAAAAAGAAAAATTGAGTCACTTAAGAAAACTGTATAAGTAAATTTTATTTCTATTTAAGAATAGAGATTAAAAAAGAAAAAAGAAAAAAAAAAAAAAAAGAAAAAAAGTATATAATTAATTATATAATAAATCAGTATAATCATATTATACAATTTATCATATATTAATTTAAATATAAAATTAATATCATGATTAAAAAAAAAAAAAAAAAAAAAAAAAAATGAAATAAAATATATAAAATAATCATAAATACACGAGTATGTGACTTAAGAGATTGCATAGTATTATGGAAATTAGGTGTAGTTAACGTAACAAGTCTAATTTCAATTCGTCCGAACATACCAAGGACAAAAGTTAAGAAACAAGGATATGAGCATATATCATTTTCCACGACACGTAGCGATTGGTTTCAACGTTATCTATGACTAAATAGCACGTGGCTTGTGTGTATATAATGTAAGCGGCTTATATCTCGACATAAACAAGACTTAAAAGTCCCATGTGCCCAGCGACGTGTATTCGTGCGGATAATAAAAGGGTTGGTCCATCGTAAGAGGGACAACGACTTTCATATATATATATATATATATAAAAAATATATTATATATATTATATATATAAAGAAATCATGTTATTCAAAAAGTAAAGAAATCATGTTATTTCCTTTTTATACAGCATTTAAAATGAAATATGTACTTTTAATAAATCCTAAAATTAAAAGAAATAATGTGAACGATGAAAAAATAAAAAAGGAAAAAAGAAATGAAAAGATATTAATTTATAAATAGATATATTATATTGTATTAATTTATATTATTTATGTATTTTTAATAAAGATCAACTCTCATAATACATATATATAT
>NC_140819.1:7292500-7372500 GCF_050613455.1 Vespa mandarinia
CTCGAAAGTCATTACCTCAGACAAAAGTCAGGAATAATGTTAAAAAAGATGAAACTGATGACAAGTCGGAGACAAAAATGGACGTAATTGAAGAGGATACAAATAAAAAGACTAAGACTATTTTTGGTGACTCTGTAAAAATAATAAATACAGAATCGAAAGTCAATAGTCAGTCTGTAAATACGATTCATCAATTGATAGAGAATCAAATAATTACGATCAATCGAAATATAAATGAAGGATGGTTGAATAGATGTGTAGAAGAAAAAAATTCAGATAGAAGCTCTATTTCTCAAAGACTTTCTAGTTTGAGTGATTCTGGTACCGAATCAATGGAATCTAATTCTCCGAAAGATGTAAAAAAATTATCCAATGATAAATCATTACAGGTATCAGACGAAGAAGATTTTATATGTAATAGTGATACGGAAGAAGATCATAAAAATAAACGTATTAGAAATTGTAATAAAAAATTGAATGATATTGATCGTGTTATCAAGCGACCTTGCATAGAAACTAATAATCTTTTATCTAATACTTTGTTAAAAATTAATGATGATGAAGTCAATGTATTAACGTTATGCAATATTGAAATAAATAATCCTTCAATGGAATTAAGTTCACAAAGTATTGAAAAAAATATAAACGAAGAAAAAGAAATAGCACAAAGTAAAGATACACCAAGGAAAGATACATCAAATAATAAGAAAAATGACTCTAACACAGATAATTGTGTTAGTGAAGATATATCTCCAAAGGAAAAAAAAGTAATAAGGACAAGAGGAAGAACACAAAGAGTTAAGAATAAAAATGATAAAACGATGAACGATAAAAAATCAAATGAAACAAGGCCTAAGAGACGTTCTAGAAAAAAACAAGTTATAGACAATGAGAAAAATGATGAAGATTCATTGTCAGCCATAGAAAATACTGATATGCCAATATATGGTATAGAAACTTTAGAAGCAGTGCCGCGCATTGCGATATGTTCATCTAATACTGGAGATTTGGTCACCGATTTTTCCAATTCCGTTTCATTATTAGATTCTGTTACGTCTGTTAATTCTGTTACCAGTAATTTGAAAGGAACAAAAACTGACAAAGAAAAATTAGAACAAAAGGTTGCAACTGGAAACTTAAATGATAATTTTATTAGAGTAAATCTAAAGAAAAAAATTTTTGTACGTGGCAAAAAGTCATTTAATCTTTCGAAGTATAAGAAAAATCAATGGAAACAAAAAAAGAAAGCTTTAGAATCGAGCGATGAAAATCTCGACGTAATTGATTATATCGAAAAGAATGGTATGTCCTGTTTTAAATGCGGTGGAACTGGACATTTTGCTCGTAATTGTACAGCATTGAAAACAAGTAATTTATTACCATTGATTGAGACTGATGAGCTTGCACAGTATCCAAGTTTAGAAGAGGCAGAAAAAATGGCAAGTCAAAGTGCCATTGTTGCGCATTGTAAACAAATTAATAGGCTACCCGAAAAACCTTTGTATGTCTCACAAAAAGAGGAATTACAATTAATATACAATGATGATGAATATATTTTGGATGATGCTGATATTGCAGAGATTATGGAAGAAGAAGGAGGAGGAGGAGAAGGAGAGGAAGAAGAAGAAGAAGAGAAAGAAAAGAAGGAGGAGATGAAAGTAAATATTATTTCTTATAAATATTTCTATAAATACTTTTTTGTATGTATATGTGTGTGTGTGTGTGTGTGTGTGTGTGTGTGTGTGTGTGTGTACATATATACTTGCTTTATGCAATTATCAATATTTATTACAGGAAATTTCTGGAGTGCATAAAATTCCTGACGAATTACTAGCCAAATTATTACTTCCTGAAATTAAAGTATTAACAGCATTATATCCACCGAAAGAAGATCAATCTCTTATTAGTAATATTATAATCTTTCAAGAAAATGATTTAATAATTAAAACATATTAATTAATTTAATGTTACTTTTCTCTTAGATACACCTAAGGAAGTCTTTGAAGTTTTGCATATGTTTGGTCATAACAGCTTTAGACCGGGACAAGAGAAAGCAATAATGAGAATATTATCTGGTCAATCGACGTTACTTACTTTGTCAACTGGTTCTGGAAAATCTTTATGTTATCAATTGCCAGCATACTTATATTCCAAATATTCCACTTGCATAACATTAGTTATTTCGCCATTAGTATCATTAATGGATGATCAAGTCACTGGCATGCCATCATTTATATCTGCTGCTTGTTTGCATACTAATCAAACTCCTAAAGTAAGGGATAACGTAATGCGACTTGTAAAACAGTCGAAAATACAAATATTACTTATTTCGCCAGAAGCAGTAGTCGCTGGTGAAAAATCAACTGGATTTGGTGCTTTGCTTAGAGAACTTCCACCTATAGCATTTGCTTGTATAGACGAAGCTCATTGCATATCTCAATGGTCTCATAATTTCCGTCCATCGTATCTTATGATTTGTCGTGTACTTAAAGAAAAATTAGGGGTAAAAACAGTGTTGGGTCTAACTGCAACTGCTACTAAATCCACTGCTGAAAGTATAGTTCATCATTTGGATATCCATGATGGAATGGCAGGCGTTATATCGGATATACCATTACCTAACAATCTATTTTTAACTGTATCAAGGGATGAACAAAGGGATAATGCTTTAATTAAACTCTTGTTAAGTGAGAGATTCAAAGAATGTAATTCTATAATTATTTACTGCACACGTAGAGAAGAATGTATGCGAATCGCAGGTCTTCTAAGAGTTTCCATGCTGGTAAATTTAATGTTATTCAAAGTAAATACATTTATATGTATTTATATATATTATTATATTATCATATGTTTATCTTTAACAGGATTCACAACAGATTACAAAAGCAAATAGCAAAATATCGCATATAGCAGAGGCTTATCACGCAGGATTATCCTCTTATCGTCGTAAAATTGTACAGAAAGCTTTTATGAATGGACAAATTAAAATTGTCGTGGCAACTGTGGCATTTGGTATGGGTATTAATAAATCAGATATTCGATCTGTAATACATTATAATATGCCAGCAACGTTTGAAGCATACGTACAAGAGGTGGGAAGAGCTGGTAGAGATGGATTGACTGCACAATGTCATTTATTCTTAAGTCCTGAGGTACTTATAGATTTTTTTTTTTCCCTTAATTTTAATATCATAAAAATCATTAAAATCTTTCCTTTTATATTTTAGGAAAACAGTGACAAATGGGAATTGCGAAGACATATATATGCCAATAGTATCGATAGGCATACTATCAGACGTTTGCTTGCAAAAATTTTTATACCTTGTTCATGTGCACAGATAAATAAAAAAACACCTACTAAAAGATGTTCCGGTCATGAAGTTGGTCTACCGATCGATGAAATTGTTAGAACACTCGACATTACGGAAGAAATGATTTTGACTCTCTTATGTTATTTGGAATTGTATCATAAGAAATTTCTTACAGTTCTTTCTTCTGTTTATACAATGGCCAAAGTCAGTAGTTATAATGGTCCTCAAGCACTTAAATTGGCTGCACAATCGGTAAGTCAATAATATTTATTCTAAATTATATTTATTTATTTATTTATTATTGGTTTTTTTTTTTTTTTTTTTTTTTTTTTTTTTTTTTTTTTAATAAACTCATACAAGTAATTATAATTAATGATAATTTATAATTTTTAGTGTCCACCACTTGCAATGGCAATTGCATTAGACTTAAAAAAGGGTATTTCACATGAAAAAAGTACAACCATAGAATTCCCTGTTATCGATATTGCCTCTATTATTGGCTGGGACAGTGGTGTGGTTAAAAAACATCTCAAAGATTTAGAATGGAGAACAGGTAGATTTAAATATAATAATGGTCATTAAAGATAATGATATTTAATAAAATATAATAATTATTTATTCTTCGATCTTCAATTATAGTCGATGGCAAATCAAAACGTTCTGCAATATCGGTTCGTTACGATACATTAGGTTTAAGAGTTAAAGCTCAAGGTGATTTAACTGATGCTGAATTAGATGAAGCTTTGGATGTTTTGGTATCTAGAACGCAATCGCAAGAAGTTTCTTCCTTGCAACAACTTGAATCTATTAGTATGTCACTTCAAAAATTTAGCGTACCAATAATTAATCAATGTTCGATTATGTCTGAAGAAATAATAAATAAATCGGAGGAACTTAAAAATACGATACGAAATTATTTCAAATCGGATCACTTATTGACTAGTGAGACCGTTTGTAGATCACAAGTGAGTATATGTGAAATAATAATGAAAAATAAAAAATTTTATCTGATTTTTTTTTTTCTCTCTAATTAATAATAACATTGTATTTATATTATTATAGGTTAAATTATTGAACGAAGCACAAATTGCTAATGACGTACGTAGTTTGATTGTGAGTTACAAAGATAATAATTTTACTGGTCGTGCAGTGGCACGAATCTTTCATGGGATACAAAGTCCAAATTATCCTGCCATTGTCTGGAGTAAATGCCGCTTTTGGAGGACATATATATCGTCTGATTTTAATGCGATTTGTCAAATAGCAACTAAAGAAATTTTAGCGTTACGTTAGTTAATACTTTTTTCATGCATTTCATTTGTTTTGATGACTGAGTAAATTTATTTTATATATATATATATACACACACATATATGTAGAATATTAACTCTATTTTTTCTTTTTTTTTTCCCTTTTTTTTCCTTTTTTTTCTTTTTTTTTTTTATTTTTTTTTTCTTTTTTTTCTTTTTTTATTTTTTTCTTTTTTTCTTTTTTATTAAAGATAATTTTTAAATAAGATATCTTAAAATTATATCGATAATTAAACATTAATTGCAAGATCATTACTGTATAGAAAATAAATTTTTTTACTTTTGCTTTTTAACTCTGACGTTTTATTAAATATAAATTTTAATAAAAAAAATAACCTTATTCCCATAATGTCCTTGATATAAAATTTGATAACAAATGAATAACATATAGAATATTTTATTCATGGTATCGTTATTTATTACAAACACGTTTGAACAGATCGACGGACAATCACGAAATGACGAAACACCTGTATCCCTCTAGCGGCACTATAGATAAACAAACTTTAGAATCTTTTAAATAATAACAATCGAGTATTCGTGGCAAAAGCCATATTCTTTGCTTATACCTTATTTTATGATTATTTTCAATTTTTATAAGAGAATTAATAAAAATAAGATTAAATTTTCTTTTCTCGTTCGATCTATTAAATATTGAAGGAGAAAAAAAAGAAAAACCTCTTTATTTTGATAAAGAGTCCTCCTGATCACTCGTAATGTGTGCTTTCATTGTCACTTGAAGTCTCGAACGTGTTAATTCCATGTATAAAAATTCGACAATAAAGTGTATAATCATATTGCCATTGTAGATAATATCATTGTGATTTAGGAATTTGATAGGACTTAATATGATAGGCAAAAATGAAGAAGAGGATACCAATGATAATAATTTATATCGTATTAAATTAATAGCCAATAAAAGAAAATCTTTGGAGGACAATACAGCACAAGTAAGTAATGTATGATATTAATTTAATCTTATAATTAGGATATTATTAGCATTAAGAATATTTTCTTTAACATTGTAGATTCAAGAAAAGATTAAACATTGTTTTGCACAATTGACAGATGCATTAAGATTAAGGGAAAGGCAATTATTGCGTCAAGCTGAAGCAGTACACACTCAACAGCTTTCTTTGCTACAATCGAGTTTAGATTTTATTCCTTCTTTAATTGTAAATTTACAAAAGAAAGAAGATCTTTTAGAACAGATACAACATTTTGGTAATATAGAATTATCCGGAACAAATTGTATTACGGTAAAAGACATTGAGCCTTACAAAGTTGCGGAATATGAAGAAGCTAATAAAGATCATGTCAGTTTTGACAAGTCAATCAAATTTGAGAAAGACGTGAATGCTATAACTAAACAAATAAGGAACATTGATATTGATAAATTGAATATATCATTAGATTGTGCGAATATCTTTGATGATTCCAGAAGTTTTTTAAACTCCAGTTTAAATTCAAGTATAGAAAATGAAAGACATTTACAAATATTAGAATCAAATAATATTTCTGAAATGTGCAAGGATTCTAAAGTTTTGCCATTGTGTTCTTCATTATATATAATAAAGCAAGATCCTAATACGTGTGTCAAAGAGAATGGAGAACATCAATTTAATAATAAATGTGCAAACGACCTACAGGATATTACTATGCCTAATCAAGGTGCAAATATTTTAATGAATGGAATAAATGAAGATATTAATATAAGAGTGCAACTAAATGAAAAATCATTGGATAAGACAGATTCATTTGAATCCAATCGTTCTGATGATCAACATGATATATCTGATCGAATAAAAAATATGGAATCTATAAAAAATCAAGATGTTTTGAAACCTGTTCGTGAACATCCAAAACAAGTTCAACAATGGTTACAACAAATATTGGTGGAAACAGAAATAGAACCTATAGTTCACGAGGTAGGACAATTTTCCGAATTATCAGAAGTTCAACATTATAATAAGCTTCAATTGGAAACATAAATAACATTAATTTATATAATGTTTGTCATCAAAAAAGGAATTGCACTACTTATTTAATTTATATCTCTTTGAATTTTATAAGAATACTTTCATGTCTTAAGTGGGGCCAAAGTTTCCATGATAATGGAAAGTAAACCAAGAAGTCTGATTTATCATTACAATTATGTCATATGCATTTTATAATTTATTTTCATTATTCGATATTATTTTATATTATGATACACTGGACTTATCTCTTTTTTATATTTGCATTTGAGTATGTAAGGCGGCATTCTTTGTTAGAAAGGTGCACATAAAATAATAATAATAATGTGCTTTCATTTTGTGCTTTGAATATTTTATTCTTATAAAAGTACTTTTTTTTACAAGTTTGAGTACTTCCGAATACTTCCTTCTTTTTTTTTTCTTTTTTTTTCTTTTTTTTTTTTTTTTTTTTTTTTTTGTATTTTACGTTTCATTTCTATAAAACTGAAATGCATTGCAGTAATTGAAAGAAACATTAATAAATATTTATTGTTCGTCATTAATATATAAAACAGAAACAAATATTAATTTGAATAATGTTTAATATACATATTGACTTAAAATGCGTAAGGGTAAAGATTGAGAGTAATATTTATAACAGTACTTCATTAAAACTTAAACAATTATTTTAAATCCGATAAAATCTAAGTTATTATTGTACACAGATCACATAAGGCATTGCAATAAGTGATTTAAATTGTACTGAACTATTATCTTTAATATATGTGCGTATATTTTTTTATTAGAATTAACTTAAAGGCTCGGTGGGGTTTTGAACGAATTACAATTAGCATGCAAGTTTTTTTTATTATGTTTCTCTATCTTTTTTTTTCTTTTTTTTTTTTTTTCTTTTTTTTCTTTTTAACCATATATATATAAGATTTTATATATTTGTGTATCATGTATAGGTGTGCTTTAAAAGTCACTTTCCTTTTTGAAGTGACGAATATATAATAAGACATAAGTTCATATACAATTATACCCTTTATTTATTATCAGTTTGACAACTGAATGTCTATTTTACGTAATCGAATATTTATATAATAGTCTCTTTTGTACTGGTGTTATAAGCGAATATAAATGGTACTTTTATTCCATATTGTGCTGTTATGTGTTCTCTAATTATCATTATCAAAGCAAGAAAATGTTTTACTATAAAAAATAATCTTTCAAGTTTTTCGATTTGTTTGTTCTTGTAATTTTTCACATACAAATATATGTAAATTAATTATATCATGTTATGGAAATATTCATAGATGATCAAATAATTATCGGTTGTAAAAGATGTGTACTGAAAATATTATCCATAAGTTGTTATAAATCTTATGGTAAATGCTCTGTTCAATTCCTTAGTAATATTTGAATATGATACATTGAAGATATTTTACATTACGTTAATAAAGAACTCGATAATTGCTTATATCTATTTTTATAACATTTAAAGATTTGAATAATTTTTAAACATTTTGTTTTAATGTAAAAGAAGTAAAATCTTCAGTTTAGTAAATCCTATTTTTTTTTTCCTTTTCTTTTGTTTTCTCTTTTTTTCCTTTTTCCTTTTTCACACACTCTTTTATGTATATTGTATACATAATTTGGTCGTTCGTATGTATTTTTATAATTGAATCTATAAAAATCAAATTTTTGCCTGGACAATATCAATTAATTTTAAACACGATACACACTGTACATACAAAAAAAAAAAAAAAGAAAGAAAAAAAAAAAAGAAATAAATTAGCACATATTTCAGCATTTTACTTCTGAGATATAAGTAATTAAGCACGAAGATATATATATATATATATACTGTTTAACTTACGATGTCAAAATTGGAATAATCACATGTACGCATGCGTATATATACTATACTCGCGGTCACATACATAAATAATATATGTATGCGGATATACATATAGATTGTATCGTATGTATGTAAATATATATATATATATATACATATGTTAGTACACATCTATATACATGTATGTATATATATATATATATTTACTTACTCGCATATACAGTTGCATACAAATCTATATGTACTGTTTTGATTTGAATAAGAAGTTAAATTATCTTTTAGAGAGGAACTGATTATTTACTTAAGTTTCTAAAACTAAGGCTCAACTTGGGTCATAATGGAAGTAATAGATCGTGAGAAAATTTGGTTGGTCTTTCAAGTAAATGATCGTGTGTGTTTTTAATCCATCATTTAAGCGACACTTGATAGAAAATCCAATCTTCGAAGAAAGACGGTACAAAAGCACGATCTTTTGCAAATGTGACGGGTACGCAGAGTTGAGATAATACCTCTTCATACATCTTCAGTGATTCAGGACAGGAAGCACCATTTCCCTTTGAAAAGAAAAAAAATTCACGATATACATATATATATACTATTTTATTATTGAAATATTAATGAGTAAAACTTACATGAGTCATATATTTTCCCGTGGGCTTAAGTACTTTCACCGAAGAATTTAGAATTAATCTTATAAAATCCCATGCATCGCCATGAGGAGTAGTACTGATTGGAATATCAGTTAAATCGCCAAAAACATAATCAAATTGACGACCTTCTTCTATCATGTGTGCAAGTGCCTTTACACAATCACCAACTATTATCTATAATTCATAAAGTTTTTAAATAAATTCTTTTAATATTTTCATCTGGAATTTCTTTTAATAATTTGATATGAATTATTTTTTTTTTCTTTTTTTTTCACAATTATACCTCGTAGTTATCACCCTTCCTCTTATCTAAACAATCTCCGCATATGCTTCTCATGTGTTGACTACAAGCTTTCATAACGACATCATCGATCTAGGAAAAAAAATATTAATTGACAATAGAATGATATATAAGATTAAATTAAATTAAAGCCAGAGCATAATATATACCTCAAGCATTGTTATATATTTTGGCTTTTCCTTGAGCAATTCCCAGAGTAAGCCCCCATCACCACCACCAAGGATAACTATCTCTTTTCCAGCATAACTTTCCTTACCACGTTGCATCAACGTTTCTGTATATATAAGATCCGCTTCGGACATGTCTAAAAGTGTTTTATAATAATATGTTACATATTCCTTAATGAAATTATACGTTTAATTATATTTTCCTTACTTTGTAACTCATCAAGAACCAAAAGGTTACCAAGAGATTTGGAATGGACAATTTGTACCTTTTGATAAGGCGACCGTGCCTCAAACACCAGCTTATCAATGTCATATTCAAGCAATCTCTCATCTTAAAAAACAAAGATAATATTTATTAGTAAATAAATTTTGGCAATGATATTCTCTAAAAATGTGGACTCTCAATCTAAGACATGCTTTAATCGTATAGCTCTTACAATAATAATTTGTTTAAAATAATTAACATGGGTGGTGATATACAAGCTGTAACAAACTATAAAAAAAAAAAGAAAAAAAAAAAAAGGAAAAAAAAACAAAGAGAAAAAGAAAATATATGGTTTCCTTGAATAGACAGTATTTCATTAGATAATATTTATATATATATATATATATATATATATATATATATATATATGTATATATATATATATGATAAAATACTAAGAGTGTGTGATATAATTAAGGGAACATTAAATAAAATGCTTGGCCATGCAAATACAAGGCAAACATCATCATTATTATGTACAATCTAAAAACTGATAAAAAGTGTGTGAAAAACATATACACTCTAGTTTAAAAACCAACTAAAAAGACCTTAACTCTTATGCACATACACGGCAGCAACCTAATGCGTTATACCATCCATCATCCCTGAGTATCTAGCAGAGCATTAAAAGCAGTCAAATTAGTGTTAAAAAATCAGTACTTTGTTAAATCAGTATTATTTATTTTTTTTCTAATGTATGTACAATTATTTTATAAATAAATTTGCTGCAAACATATAAGAACTAATAGAAGGAATAGATATTTTATGAAATAATTAGTAGTTATTTTTAGATATCTATTGAGAAACCTTTTTATATTTTTCATACTTCAATTGTCATATCAAAGATAGAACCATATAATTCATAAAAAGAAAATAGTTCAGTGAAACATTTAAAGAAAAATCTATTTGATATTAAAAATTGCATTTAAAAATTTTCGTCTCTAGTCAAAAAATATATTAAAAATTAAAGAGCTCATATAAAAAATAAAAATAACAATTTGGTTTAATATTTAAATGAAAAATTATCAACTTCTAGAATATAATGGAATAATTTTTTTTTTTTTTTTTTTTTTTTTCACATGATTGTATGGAGAAAAGGACCCTTTTGATATAATTCTGCTCTGATATTATTTTCAACGAGTTGACAATTGACCGTAAACATAATTATAAATAAAACTCACCGGCGGTAGGAAAGTATCTCTCAAAAGGTCCACCGCGTTTAATGGGGATAAGCGTGTGTGACCGCGTAGCGGTTGCCGCTGCCTGCAACGCCGTCTCCAATTCTCTGGCCAACTACCATGGCCATGAAGCGAACCAATGAATAAACAGAACAAATGCACTATCTTGTTAAACGAATTTCTACATCCCTGTAGAGAAGCTAAAAAGTATCAAGATCTGGTATCTCGATGTCAAAAGATTTAAATGCCCTTTTTATAGATATAATCAAAGTTAACTCAATAAAGAGATCGATATTAAATGCGTTAAAGATCAATCAATTGATCTATTTATTCCTATAATTATAATCGAGTATACCAGTTGTCAGAAAAGTAGAGAATAGTAATGATAAAAAAAAAAAAAAAAAAAAAAAAAAAAAAAAAAAAAAAAGAGATAAGAGCACGAGCAAGTCAGGTGCTAAATAATTCCATAATATGCAAGAGTGTGCTGGGGGGGAGGGTAAACTAAAATTAGCATTCTTGGCAAGCGATCTACCCTAAATATCTATTAGTAACAATCAATAGCAATTATAATTCTAGAGTAGTATTCCATGATAATCTATAAATATAAAAACGAAGGTTAAGAGAATAATCGAGGAACAAATTTGATCGTGGGAAAGCAATTTCTACCTGATAGTGTCAGATAGAGGTCATATACGGTTCCTCGTCTTACAGGTGGCAAACACTTGCTGCGTTGGCTGTTCAAAGCCATGGCAACATCAGCTTCCAAGTATCGCCACTGCTACAACGTCCTGTTGGTTATGCTATGTTTCCCTTCTCCTTTACATTAAATTATCTACTTACTACTATAGCAACAGTAGCGTGCAAAAAAAAAAAGATAAATTTAGCCCGATCTGTCATTTGTTTTTTTTTTTTTTTCAAGCGCAAAGAGGCTAATATTATCCCACGATACACCACTCTTTCTGAGAACTTGCATAAAATTCGGCATGCCATACTATAGATAATTAAAATCTCGATAAAACCGATCATCAAGATTTATTATTTTTCATATCTGTACATAGAATTGTATTGTGTCAAGGGATCAAATCGTTATAAAACTGATTTTATCTCTTGATACAAACTAAATTACCTTATTGTTTTATCAAAAGATGTAACGTATGAAACGGAAATATTAACCTATTTCAATAAATTTCCCACAGATGTATATTAAAAATAAAAAAGAAAAAAAAAAAAAAAAAAAAAAAAAAAACAAAGAAGAGTCAATATATAATTAATATCAAAAAAAAATTATTCTTTGTTATTAGAAACTATTATTCACAAAATAGTATATTATACAGGCGTGCTACTTAGAATAAGTATATTAAAAATAATATATAATATATTATTATACCTCAAATGTTAATAATGCTTCTTCATCATCCTGTTTGAAATATTCAATGTTTAACGTCACTAGGCCTTCCTTATATCCTCTTACAGTTATTAGACTACCTTTTGGGCCAGTATATAAAATCAATAAACTGCCATCGATGTTTGATTCTGTTAATGGTTTTAAACCAATAAAATGTTCACCCAGAACATTTGCTATAGCAGATTTTAAATTTGAACGTTTCTCCAAGTCTGCTATAACATTAGCAGATACAGTGAAGTCAAGAAGGATAGTATGGACAACCATTATTAATCAATCTATAATACACAATATATTTATATATTAATAACAATTGGAAATAATTAGTTTAGATATGATCGTAATAAAAAGAATAAATGCATTTTAATTTATGAATTCAATCAATAAAATTAGGAGTACTTATAGTAGACATGTATGTACATGCAATGGAAATGTTATAAATAGTTAATGTATGGTTAAGATTATTAATCAATAATTATTTCGTAATAATATATGAAGGACAACTCGAATCAACAAAGAGAACATTATATAATTGTTTTAATAGGAAAACATTTCTGTCTAATGTCTTCGCCATGTACATCTTTTTCTAATGTATCTTTGTAAGAATTTACCAAGATATATATATATTGGCATTTAATCACTGTTCACGAAATTGATAATCCTATTACTATAAAATATTAATTTCAATACTCACTGATAATTCTAATAATTATTTCTTAATTGTCACCAATTAATATCCTTCGGTTTTCAGAATAAAAATTTTATTAACCGCTGCGCGTCTAGGGTATCCTGGTGCCAACAGATACTCAAGTACATACTATATACAATATATAAGTCAGTGCTATCAACAGAATTATATATAACCGTTCGATGGTAAAATGATAATAATAATAATAATAATAATAATAATAATAATGATAATGATAATAATAATAATAATAATTTTTTTCTCCTTTTTCTTTTTTTTTCCCCACCCCTGTAATTTCAATCAATCTAATAAAATCAATATTTTCGATTTCATTGCCTTTAAACAAAAAGAAATATTTTAAACGTGTCCATGTTGTAAATTTGACCAATGTATTTCTCTTACCATAAGTAAGGATAGCCAATCAGAACGTTTCTCTTTCGCGCATTAATATTGGCTCGGCGGATTAACGTTTCACTAGAAAAACCGTCGGGGAAACGCGCGCTTTAGAACGATCGTTGTTCTTATACGTATATATATATAAATATATCTATATAAAAGATTTTTATATATTTTTTATTTAAAAATACAAATTAAACTTACCGAGTGTATTTTTTTTTTATCGATAAAACTGCCAAGTGCGTCGGTGTACATATTCTTGCAATGTACGAGCTAGAAGAAATCTGCGAAATAGAAATGGTCTATTCACTACGAAAGTTCTTCACCGTAAGTAAGAATATATATATATATATATATATGCATATATAACGAAATATATCGAAGATTATTATTTATTTGCATTCGTATGTCATATAATTATTATTACGTATAATTTCGCTCGAGTAATAAAATCACGTATTTTTTCTTCGTGATTGCTTTTTTTTTGTCTTTTTTCTTTTTTTCTTTTTTTTCTGTTTTTTTTTTTTTCTCTTGAACTATACGTGAGTTCGCGCTGTATGAGTGTGTTAACGAACGAAAAGTTCGAGAAACGTTAAGTTCGCCAATTTTTTTTTTTTTTTTTTTAATTACATATACGAACAAAACCTTCTTTTTCTTTTTTTTTTATTTTTCTTTTTTTTTCTTTTTTTCTATATAAGAGCAGATTATTTACGTGGCAGGTATCTTTTTCTTTTTTTTTTTTTCTTTCTTATTATTATTATTCTTTTTCGTTGGATAATTCGAGATAGGATATTATTTTGTGTTTCTTCGTTTTTTTTTTTTTTTTTTATTTTCATATGCTTTTCGTTGTGTGTTATAAGATATTAATATTATGCTATAATATTCTACAAGTTAGTTTTGATAAGAAACGAAAAAAACGAAAAGGGCTTCTCCCGAAGGCCTCTCAATTCGTTTTGTTCAATAGTAAAAATAAGATAGGATTAAAAAAAAAAAATAAAAAAAAAAAAATATATATATATAAAATAAAAAATAAAAAATAAAAATAATAAAGAAAAAAAAAAAGTGAAATAAAATAGAACAAACGAAAGGCTCTGTACGTTATCATCGGTTATAATCGTTGATTTTTAAAGTAATAAGAAATGTACAAAGCGAGTGTTTCGTTTTCTTTTTTTTTTTTTTTTTTTTTAGTTTTTTTTTTTGCTTTTTTTTTTTTACACACACGAGATTATCTACTGACTGATGGGACTCTCTCTCTATGGTTTTATTTTATTCTCTAAGGTTAATAATTAATTATTATTCATCGCGAATTGTCGGTAATTATGTATGGTTCCCGTTTGAAAATTCTCGCGATTCGAACGACGAGTTGAATGTTTATTATTACGATTAATAATAATTTTAATAATAATAATAATAATAATAATAATAATAATAATAATAATAATAATAATAATAATAAAAATAATATTAATAATAATAATAATAATAATAATAATAATAATAATAATAATAATAATAATAATAATAATAATAATAATAATTGTAATTTACACTCTGTAAGGCGATCGATCTAGTCTCTCTTTTTTTTTCTTTTTTGCTTTTTCCTTTTGCTCTCATTTCCTTTCCTTTTTTTTTTCTGTTTCTTGTAAGTACTACATGGATTTTGGCACTTAGATTTATACGATTGCACTAATTACGGAGTGATACCGTTTATACCGAGAGAAAACATTTTTATCGACATTATGAATTATCACCATTCATCCATTTCTACTTTACCAACCGATCTGCTTTTCGATTTACCCATTAATACAGATTATTACCATCATGGGATTTATCGACGGAGTATACGTAATATTATCGATGGAAAATGATTCGTCTCCCTTATGTGCGCGCTAGTGTATGGTATGTGCTTGCTTGTGTACGTATATGTATATAATGTCTGTATGTATGTGTGTGTGTATGTGTTCGTTTGTTAACATAGAAGTTGCAAAGATATTAATTATGAACGATTGCTTTGACAAATCGCTTTAAAGCTTAGTAAAGCGACGCAAAACTGCGATTATTGTGGCATAACTATTCTCTATGACATTTTTTTTTTCTTTATTATTAACTCATTGGGAAACGAAACTCTTTGATTATTTATATACTTATGTGCAGATATATCGGTGTTTAACGCATGATTATACATCGGAATTGATTAATGACACTTTTTAGAATAACGGTTTTAGAATACATTTCTTTTTTTTTTTCTTTTCTTTTTTTTTGACGTTTTTTCCCTTTTTTTTTCCTGCAACTGTTTTCTCTCGGAACAAAACGTAGGCACGTTTATATACGTATGCATGTCGCAGTATCACCTACTACCGTCGTATATTTATTTCTATCTTATTTTTTCCCCTCCTCTCTCCATTTCTTTTTTTTCCTTTTCCTTCTTCTTTCTTTTTTCTTTTCTTTTTCGGGACAACGGCAGTGACATTTCATATGATTTGTGTACGTGTGCGTGCGTGCGTGCGTGTTCGTGTGTGCCTGTGTGTGTGTGTGTGTGTATCGAACGCGATTATTATCTATTAGATATATTACAGGACATTAGAATCGATCTAAAAGGATAGTTTCACTTGGAACTGGATCGTTTTCATTTACATACACGTTCATGTTAAAACGTTACGCTGTGCTAGTGATGAAATTAATCGAAATACGTCAATAAAATGATGATGAGGACGATGACAATGTTGATGATGATGACGACGACGACGATGACGACGATGACGACGACGACAACGACGACGACGAGAAGGATGAGTTTCGTGGTTAGATCGTTACACAGCCTAACGTTCGTTATCGAGGATGATGTTTCCATGTGGAGAATTTTTTTTTGCTTTTTTTTTTTTTTTTGTTTTTTTTTTATTTCTTTCTTTCAAACGAGACCAAAATCCGTGTGAACGGTGACGTCGCAATTGTTTGGCTTTTCGGCAGCCGCCATATTAACTTCGACCAATGTATCGACGCTATTTATCGGACAACCCTTAAGTATCTTTTGTGCTGCCAAACTTGTAAATTGAACTTGCATGTCGCTCAAACTCGGATAAGAATAAAGATCGCCACGGCTAACTGTTTTTTCTAAATTAGGCTCGGAGCCCTGAGGTGCTCTTTGTTGTTTACCCGATTCGAGATTTTCGATGTAGACGTTATTAAAAGATCCACCAAAGCCATCGAAGGATTTTGTCGGTGATGGAGGATTAGATGAGATATTATTTTTCGATCCTGGACGGAGAAGGTTCCGATAACTGAGTGCATCCTTCGACAAAGAGAGACTAAGCTTTCGTGAATTATTCATGGCATCGTTCGTATTTTTCGTACTGGATAAATTACCGGTAGTGTTTTCATGTGACAATGAATTTTTATCAATGTTACCACTTGATCCGTCTATCAGATGTGCTTGACTATTGTTCAAACGATTGGTTAACTTTAATTTACTAGGTGTTTCCTCTTCTACTTTAGGCTTGTTTTCTTTATCGGACTCCGAGAGAAGTCCAGGCTTGATCTCCTTTCCAGAATACAAAGAGGACGGTCGATCGATTTTACTCGATTTATTTAGTTTCTCCTCGTCGAGTTTACCCTTAAAAAGTTTCTCCTCGTCCATTCGAGACTTGTATGCCTTCTCGCCAACTAGTTCGCGTTCTTGTTTCTCCTTACACTCTGTCAAGTCCTTCTCCGTAACCTTGGTCTTAACCGTACCATTTTCAAAAGTAATTACAGATCTCATAGGTGAATTATTTTGATGTACGTAGATCTTAGTCCCTGGGGATCCAGAAATGGTTGTAGTACTCGTAGCATTTGATGCCAATGTTACGCTATTCTGTATAGCACGTTGTTCCTGTGACGAATTAACCGGACTGAGATTCGTCGACACTTGAAGCGTTATCGAGTTCTGTGCTTCTTGGAGAGGCGTTAACGATCCCTGCTGTACGACCTTCAACGGTGACGATTTCGCCGGCAGCGTGTTCGTCTTCAGCGGGGAAGACGAAAGTTTACCGCTAGAAATCGATTTCCCACTCGAGTGAGACGAATGACCGGAAGACGTCTTTTGCAGTACCTACGAGGAAATAGATTTCTCATTTGAAGCGTTAGAAAGTAGCGAGGATCGGTGCAAGCAACCAAGCACACGCGTAGAGACACTTATACTATTATATATGTTTTATATATATATATATATATATACATATACATATCTATGGTATATATATATATATATATATGGTAGGTAGGTGTATCTAAGTATATATGTAGATTTGCGTTCGATCAGCGAACGGCCATCGTTAAAACCAGATCTCGAGGCGTACATTTTATTTATTTATTTATGTATGTATGTATATATCTATCTATCTATCTATCTATATATCTATATATCTATCTATCTATCTATCTATCTCTATCGTATAGGTACGCACTCGAATCGCTCGAAGCTTTAAAAATAAAGCGACAAAGCGACTCCGGTATAGTTACGAGGCACGCTTTCGATCTCTCGCGAATAGTACAGACATCTACGTAAATAGATTCGATTGGACGTCTCACCTTGTGCTGGGGCGAACCGTTGCTCGATTTTGTGCCGCTAGCAGTCGAATCGTGACTCGGCCTACGAGAACTCGATTGCCTCGTATTGGACCTGGTAAGCGTAGCGGTTTTTGCAGGACTAACGTTGGTAGTCCTAACGGAGCCAGAACTTCCGCCGCTTCTACTTGGCGAAGAGTTGGCAGAATTTTTTCCATTTTGAACTTGATTACGTGTCTGGTAGGGTTCTTGATTGGCGTTAGGCGGAAGGACCGATGCCCTTGAGGTACATCTACTCAAGCTAGAACATTTCGATCTTGGCATAGTCGAACATGGCGATCGATGCCTTCTCGAGCTTCTTGGTGTAGAATTTGCCAATAAACTCGACGAATCGCCGCTGGCTTGGCGTCGGTGCCGCCTTGGTAATGTTGCTGATCTTACCGAGCTCGAATCGTCCCAGACTTGGAAACTGGTCTGCGACTGATCCAAACCTTCCATCATCTGTATAGAAGATAACGCATAAATCTTTGAAATTGTATCCTGATCTTCTTCTAATTTTTTTGTTTTTATTCTTCTTCTTCTTCTTCTATTATTACTAGTACTACTACTACTACTACTATTCCTTAAATCCAAGTTGATATCTCAAAAAGAAATAACTTAACGGCATTTCGATAAGTATAATACATTCGTTATTCTTACCGAAGGACTAGCAGCTCTCGTTTGCGTAGCTACACTATGTAGATGTACGACACGTGGATTGAACCATTCTGTTGGAGGATATTGAGCGCTGAACGTACCCATCAAAGGTGCACCCTTTCTCCTCGTACTACGTCGGAATAGCCTTGATAGCAAGCCTATTTTCTCTGTGAACATTCCCGAAAAACCTTGAGAAAAATATGACCAATATTGTTATTATCTGTGCGAGAGTTTTTAGGAATTTGAGGAAGGGCTTGCCAGCTAAGGGTGACTAAGAAGCTTCGATTTGGATAAACGATTGAACAAATGGAAAGAGAAAGGAAAAGAGAGAGAGAGAGAGACAGAGAGAGAGAGAGACAGAGAGAGAGAGAGACAGAGAGAGAGAGAGAGAGAGAGATAGAAAAAAGAGAAAAAGAGAGTGAAAAGAAGAAATACAAAAAAAAAAAAAAGTAAGAAATTGGAAAACAATTTGTCACAAATAGTAAATTATAGATGCAAATTTTCATAGCATCGCCTTCTATATAATTATAGAGCAAGTAGTGTCCCGTTTAAGCGATCACCCATCACCAAAACAATCCCTCCCCCGACTCGACTCACTGGTTGGACTATGAGGTGCGCTATCGGTGCTCGCGTATTCGGCGCTAGACGAAGTGTCACTTCTTTCCGGCCTCCTTGGCAAAGACCGTGAACTTCCGCTACGGTGCAAACGTCTGGCCGATCCCCACAGTCTAAGCGAGTGTCTCCTTTCAAGACGACCTGGCATCGATCGACACCTGGCAAACAGTACCTTATCGTTTGGGTTACCTAGAAAGATAAAAAAAAAGAATAAAAAAAAAAAAGAAAAAAGAAAAAATCAAACGTATCAGAAAGAACGAAACACCATTATTTTTGTCAATTAGAAATTCTTAGGATATTTTGTCCGTTATTTTTTTCTTTTTTTTTTTTTTTTTTTTTTTTTTAGATAGAAAACACATTTAATTAAAATACATATAAACTTTGATGTTCGAACGCGTAAGTGTATATATATATATATATATATATATGTATGTATGGTAGACATAATAGTAATATAATTATATTCCTTTTTTTTCCTCCTTTCCTTTTCTCTCCCTTTCTCTTCTTTTCTTTTTTCTTTTTCTTTCTTAAACCCTCTCCCACTCTTCTTCCTTCTCATCCTTCTCTCTGTCTCATTTAAATTTTCAAACATAAAATATCACCGGGACATTTAAAGTTCGACTCATTAGGCGGTGTCGGTCTTTGCCTTCTCAAAAAGTGGAACACCCTCGTTCCCGATTTTCATCCTGGTACATAGCCAGAGGCTATAGCCAACGACCGAATGAAATGCCTGCGTGAGAAACGACCGAGAAAGGAGTAAGAGAAAAGTAGGAAGATTACACGCACACACACACAAACACACACACACACACATGTACGCATATACGCACGCATATAAATATATATATATATATATATATATATATATATATATATACGCGGGATTGCCACGTGATTCCAAGAGCGTGTGTAACGGTAGACAATGTCGTGACCAATAGCTAATATATCGGTTGCGTTAAACGCTTTCGAGGTATCGGCAACTTGCCATAAGATCGGCGAATTGACTCTTTAACGCGTGCCACGATATTTGTTTCTCCGTCCTCCATACGTTCTTTAAAGGCATATAAAAGGCGAAAATAATGCGACGTCTAATACCAATTAGTTTCCGCTTAGTCTCGCTTTATCGTTGAATTTCTCGGACTCTCTTATATTATAATACAAGAATCGTCCAAATTTACAACCACCGATTAATCGTTCTTGGACTAACTCGACTCAATTACTTCTCACTTATATATTACATATATCTATACATACATACACACATACACACATACACACATACACGCATGTGTCACATATATTAGATCACGAAAGTGCTTTCGCTACGTTGTATTTAATGGATGAGGTGCAAAGATTTCGTAGAGGAAATAATTAACGTTATTTGTGTTAATTATCGAATCGATTATTTTATTGCAATCTTTGGAAAATTCCTAACGGGGTGGTGAGGTGGAAGAGAGAGAGAGAGAGAGGGGGGTTACACGTTTCAATACTGATACGATTATAATATTTTTATAACAAGCAAGTAAATACTTTTACATAATATATTTTCTGACACGTGTACATATTTACTGTATATACATATATGAAAAAAGTTAAGAATTTTTCGGGGAGTCCAATGGGAATGGCGAGGAAACAGATAGCTCTCATTTTTCGATAGAATTTGACGAAGAAGACTTGAACGACTACCAAGGACAACTGCAACATAACGCGTTCGTCTCGCGTCCAGTAAGATGAAAGAAAAAGATCTGAAACGTTAAGGCAGCCAGGCCAGGCCATGCAACCAAGCAGGCAAGTAGGGAGCTTCTTCTGGACACTCAGAATGATTCCCGAACACGTGCCGAACGAGTTTGCCCGGATCGACCGGTTTAAGCGAGTTCCTCGAGTTTACGAGCACTCCGTTTCCTGTGGATCCTTTCATGAGAGAGAAGAGGACGACGAAAACGAGCTCGAACTTGAACGTTATATTTCGTAGTAGGAACGTTCTTCTTTACCTCTGTTAATACGTTTGCCATGCCATGCTCGTCGTTGTCCTCAGCAACAGCAACAGAAACGGCAACAGCAATAGCAATGACAGTAACAGCAGCTACAGCTGTTAAGTTCTACCGATTCTAAGCCTGGTGTGTTAACGATATAACGTGAAAGCGCAAAGAGAGAGAGAGAGAGAGAGAGAGAGAGAGAGAGAGAGAGAGAGAGAGAGAGAGAGAGAGAGATAAACCTTGCGAAGTACTGTCAAAGTGTATATTTAGGATCGTCTTGCGTTTCTCTTCGGTTATAGGTTAGAATTCTTATGTCTTTTTCTTTTTGTTTCTTTTTTTTCTTTAACATTTTTCTTTCTTCTTTTTTAGCTTTCTCCATTCGATCGTTACGTCGTTATTCACGTTATTCACCGTGATAGCTTCCCCGTGTAGATAGATTTATATATCAATCGTTCTTTTTTTTTTTTTTCTTTTTTTTTTTTTTTTTTAACATAAATTGTTAGATAATCACGAGATGAAATTCTTAAGAAGGAATAATTTAAATAGATAGTAAGACACGGTCAATGTATCTAAGTAACGTACCTCCGCAGATAACGTCCGCCAGATTGGTCTGTACCGCCTGATGCGTAACGTCACCGTCTCTAAGGGTCAACATTTCTCCATGAACCAGTGCCATAGCTTCGTCGTTACTCATAAGCATACCACCCTGGCCTCTGGTGCCATTGACCTCTCTTGAACAACGTCTAGAACTCCCGGAATCGCGCCTGAGTCTTCTCGTTTCCGGTGTTACAACGAAATATCCCTGAGACGTATGGTAGATCTTTCGTTCTTGCATCAACTTAGCCAGAGCATCGTATACAAGTTCTCGGCTAGGTCTTTGCATTGCCGGAAATGCGTTCCTGAGTGCTGACCTAAGGGTATCCAATGTCGCTGCTTGCCTCTGTGACGTCAATTCTAGTATAGCCCAACAAAGGGCTTCAGGAAGTGGTGTGAATTGTCCTTGAGAGACAGGCGCTACTAAGCAATCCTCAATGTCACCTGTTTAACATACGAGAAAATAGATTACATTAATATACATATATATATATATATACATATATTACTATTATAGATTAATAAATATAATAAATATAGTAAGATATTAATGTAGTAAGATGTAAAAAATTATATAAATTTATTATATATATATATATATAAATTTAGATTATATTAGATTTTTATTATTAATATTATTTATATTAGACTATACATTATATACATCTAAATATAAAATAATATCTATATTTATGTTTAGATCTTATTTGATAATAATAGTAAGTAAAATCTAGTAAGATCAATATATATTTTCTTTTTGATCTTACTTTATCCTTCTTAAATCGATATACGTGCCGTACATAGATACGCACGCATGTATATATTTATTTATTTATGTACGTTCGAATTAACCAAACGTTTCTCGTATTGTCCGTAGCATTAAAATATATGAATGTACGTACGTACGTACGTACGTACCAAGATGTATCTGATTGTTAATCCGATATGTTATGGCTATGGTGTCGACGCTATAGCGTTAGTTTACATCTTGCGATACTCGAGAAGGTGGCCTTTCTAACTCGAATCGAGACGGTTCGAATTTCCTCTTCTATGTCCGTCGACTTGTTAGATACAAAGCATTTCATTAGGGGTCCACGTGTTTACGTGGACGCGTGTCCTTTTATCTATCACCATAAGCTCTCTTATCTCCGGACATATTAAAACAGTATTATACTTTATAACAACGATCTATTCTCGATCGATTTATATTATTACTTACAGAAGGTCAGGTGAGGTGGGAGGGTGGGTGGGAGGGGGTTTATAAACCGGACGAGTTACATTTTCTCTTGGGTTTCGTTAGAAACTTTATTTACACGATATCGAAAGTGTTATATGGTTTAGAGTTAAAAGCGATCGAAAGTAAAGCTCCGTAGAAAAGGGAGGGTGTTTGAAAATTTATCACCGAAGGAAATCAAACGGATAAATCTTGTTCTCTCGACGACAACAACAACAACAACAACTACGACGACTACGACTACGACGACTACGACGACGATGACGACAACGATATCGATATCGGTATCGATATCGATCTTTATCGATATAATACTTCGCCGAAGCCAAACTCGGCGCCTCCTTTCGATCATACCTTATTAACTCCAAATACGCCACACATTGTGTTTCAACAAACGTTATAGCTATCATAGAATATAACATAAGTCAATGTCCATGTACGTAAGCAATTGCCATTCATTGAAAATGTGTACCCACCAGTCTTGGGGACTACTACATTTAGGTTTTAACGATCGATAGATTTAACGATCGACGTAGATCCAATTTTCTATAGCGAATTTCATCTTTACGAGTCGATTGTGATTTTAACACAATGCTTCGTAAAGATCCAGTCGAATCGACGGCAGCCATCTTGATTTCCTAGTTGCAATTTATTTAGAACTCAAACGTTGGATTCGATCTATGTATATATATATATATATATATATATATATCGGATATCTTGAACAAAAAAAAAAAGAAAGAACAAAAAAAAAGAGAGTAAAGTTCTTTTTATTTTCCTAGTCACGTTTTTCCCTTCTCTCTCTCTCTCTCTCTCTCTCTCTCTCTCTCTCTCGCACTCACTGTCCTTCTATTCCCGTCTTTCTCTTTTTTTTTTTTCTATGCTTCGTTTCCCGTACTTTCGTACATTTGGTGCACGTCCACAAAGACCGTACACGGATTATTCCAAGTTCGCAATTCTCGAAGGCTTCGAAATTCACGTGGTAACAATATAATCGTGATTGGAATATCTAATGTCTCTTGAAAGAAACCCGATGTGTATATATATATATATATATAAACGATTTCGAATCGAATGTCGTCGCCGCGACGAACGAGACGAAAATTTACAATTTTTTCTCTTATATTTTTTTTCTATTTCTTTTTTGTTTCTTTTTGTTTTCTTTTTTTGTTTTTTTTTTTTTGTTTTCGTTTTTCCTCTCTTTCCTTTCTCCATCTACTTCTTTTTCTTATTAGATGAATATTTTCAAGGTATCTCCGTCTTTTTGACTGACTACTCAAATGCTTTACACATTCGTTGATAATTCGTGTCTATTCTTTTTATAAATTACAAGGAAGCAAAAAGAAAAAAGAAAAAAAGAGTTAGAGAGAGAGAAAGAGAGAGAGACAGAGAGAGAGAGAGAGAGAGAGAGAATCAATGAAAAAGATGGGATGAAAAATGACTTCAATGAAATACTGCGATACTTCTTACGTTAAAGCTTTCACGGTTAACGCTATTGTCCCTTTGTGTAGATGCTAAATATTCATGATTAATGGCACGAACGACCCTGTGTGATATGTATGTATATGATATTTATTACATATAACGTGATATTGCGTTTTTCATTACGATGATACCAACCGGCCATGGTTATTAACAAGTCCGGACATATGGCACGTGGATTTCTTTCGTAAGAATGTATTTTGAATCATAGCACGTTTAATGACCGTTTCTATATATATATATATATATATATATATATATATATATATATATATATATATATCGTCCTTATATCTGTCTTATATTATATTATTTTTATTATTGTTATTATTGTTATTATTATTTTTATTTTTATTATCTGGCCGACGGTGATACGGTAGGACTATCTTAAAATTCTCCCATCATATTGCCCTCGCCCTATGAGCTCGCTCGTTCTCGTAATGCATTTTAATCAGTTTCACCCTTACCCTTCGTCAACCATATGCGGATTACGAAGGGTTCGTGAGGATGTCATATATATTGCGTTATATTGTAGTCACTTTTTTCGTGAAACTTTTTTTTAATTTTTAATAATACCATCTCGTAAGATTTCTACGGGAAATTTTTTTATTATTATATCTACGTGTTCATTATTATCATTACTATCATAGCTATCATTATTATTTTTTTATTTATATTTATAATAATTTTTTTTTATTAAATATCTAAGCTCATTGTTATTAATTATTTTTATTATTATTTTTATTGACTACGAGAGTTTATTATTATTATTATTATTATTATTATTATTATTATTATTATTATTATTATTATTATTATTATTATTATTATGTAAATATGAGTTCGTTATTATTAATTATACATATATATATATATATATATATGTATAGATTGATTATTAATATTATTATTAGATAAATTAATTTTTTACAGTGCGAAAAGAGATATAAATTTTTTTCATATATTTAGATTCATTCGTTTAAGATCTATGTCAACGAATGAATATTTTTCGAATGGTATGCGTAAAAGTATAAGATTTACTCAAGGAAGAAGTTCTTGCAACATCACCGATGGATTTCTATCGGATCTCTTTGGATGAGTAACAAGCGTAACGACGTAACTGGGTAACCAGCAGAGTAACTGGTTCGCTAACGAGTTCAAAGAGTGCGATCGAAAGCCGTCGAGTGCGACGTTCGTGTTCTTTCTTCGTTCCTTTTCTTTTTATTTATTTATTTATTTATTTATTTAGTTTTTATTTCTTTTATTAAATGAAACGATATCGATTATACCTCTCGATTTGTTTCGTTAGGCTTTGTCTAATAACAAGATAGAATATATTTTTATTATTATGATAATAGTATTGGTATTTTTAATAAGAAAATATATTGAATATAATGTTATTTAATCGAATGATAAAATATATTGCATGTGAGAAAAGAAATAATAAATAAAATTTTTTTCACATAGAACATACTGCACATAAAGAGAAAAGAAGAGAGGGAGAGAGAGAGAGAGAGAGAGAGAGAGAGAGAGAGAGAGAGAGAGAGAGAGAGAAACATTATATATAAATAAAATTTCATAGTATAAAATATACTGCGTATAAAAAGTTAAGAAAAAGAAAAAAAAAATATAAATAAAACTTTTGCCATAAGTTAATATCATCGCATATAAACAAAAATATCTTAATATACAAGATAACGCGTTAAATAATGAAATACGAAATAATAATTTGTAATATCGAATAAATCGCGTAATTGTTGAATAAAAATTTGTCACGACGTAAAATAAAATCATTCAAATATAATACCCTTTTAGTCTCCGATCGGTATCCCATCTATCTCAATATTATTAACCTCGATCGATGAGATCATGATCACATTTGGAAGAGTAAAAGGTCGATTTAAATAGTCGATCGGTTTAGAATAATAAATAAAAGAATGTTCAGAATTTAGCGTCGAGTTCACGAAGTAGTACGTGGCACGAATATTTCTCACGTTCCCTTGCATCGACCATGCATATGCATCTTCCCTTCGTGGAAAGATCCAGTTGCCCAGTCCCCTGGAATTCCTTTGAGCTCACTCTTTCTTTTTCTCCTTCACCTTACCCCACTCCATTCCCTCTTTCTCATTCCCTCTCTCTCTCTCTCTTTCTCTCTCTCACTCTTTCTCTCTCTCTCTCTCTTTCTCTCTCTCACTCTTTCTCTCTCTCTCTCTCTCTCTTTTCCTTTTTACTTGGAGGGAGTCACGTGCGTAACTATGCGACTCACCCACGCGAACCTTTTAAGGGAGCCAACTAAGACATGTCGAGGGAGGTCGGGATCACAGTGGACAGGTGCACATAGCAACGACGTTCTGCAGCCTCGAAGTTCCCTCTCCCTTTTCTCTTTCTCTCTCTCTCTCTCTATCTCTCTCCCACTCTTTCTGTCTCTTTGGCTTTACGTTTAACTTATCTCTACGCCCTTCTCGAGTTGGCCCTTATCTTGTCGTTAACTTACGACCGAAACCTTGTAATCCTCCGCGAGAAGAAGAAGTACAGACAGGGAGCTGAAAAGGGAGGAGAAAAGATAGAAACAGAGGGGGGAGAGGAGGGGAGGGAGAGAACTTGTCTGCGCAACATAAAATATGGTACACGAAGGTAATGCCGCAATGAATAAGCAACAGGCATCACGAACGATCGACTTTACCGCTCACTCATCAACGCTACGTACTCGTACTTACCTACTACTAGTACTACTACTACTACTACTACTACTACTACTACTATTACTACTACTATTACTATTATATACTAGTATACTATACTGTTTTACGTTCATGGACGACGCATGGTGTCTAGCGAAAATACGATTCAATTTAACTTATCTCAACCGGACTATATTTCACTTCGAAAGGGAATCTTGCTTCTCCTTCCCTTCCTCTCTCTCTCTCTGTCTCTGTCTGTTTGCTTTTATATTTAAAGACATAACGGACATCGTGGGATTTAATACGAACGTAAAACTCTTCTTGTGACGTTCTTAAATACGATCGTCCCCTTAACGCAATATAACAAAGTGTTTCAAATAAATACAAATACGTGATAAAACGTTTGTTAAAAGCTTTAACCTTTAACTGAGATAAATAGGTTTGATAAAAAAAAAAAAAAAAAAAAAAATTAAAAAAAAACAAAAGAAAGAAAGAAAGAAAAGGAAACATGAAATAAAGATAGATCGATATTATTCACCTTGTCCTTTACGTTGTATAATAAATCATTTAAGATCGTTCGTAGTTTCTTAAAAATAGAACAGAGATATATATCTGAACAGTTGGACGGATTCTGAGAGAGTGAAAGAAAAAAAAAGGAGGGAGAGAGAGAGAGAGAGAGAGAGAAAATATGAAACTAAAATCCTCTCGCTAAATCGTAGAATATAACGATTGGAACCGACAATCCTACGATAATACCTACGTAAAACTTTCTTCGAATGAAATTTATATCAAAAGTAAATGCTAACGTCGGCAATACTATATATATATATATATATATATATATATATATGTATGTATACTATACATATGTACATACCTTCGAGAATAAGGTAGTACAGATAGATAAACTAGCATATGTAGGCAAAAGTCTTGGTAATCGTTGCGTGGGAGAAGCGAGTTTCGATCTCGTTTATAACAAGATCTCTTATATCCCTTTTTGAAAGAGAGGATCAACGATGGTGGGGAAGAAACGAGTAGAGGGAGATGGAAAGAGGAAGAAAAGAAAAGAAAAGAAAAGAAAAGAAAAAAAAAAAGAAAAGAAAGGAAAAGAAAGGTTCGTGATGGTAGTGGTTCGTTATAGTATTTTTAAGGGAGAGAAGTGAAGGACTTGTCGCAAATGGGGATCACGAAGGAAAGTAGAAACGATGTACGATATGGTTGCACAATTTTCAACAGAGATAGATATGGAGAGAGATAAAAAGAAAGAAAGAGAGAGAGAATGAGAGAGTGAGTGGATGAGGAAGGGGGGAGGGGCGGATTAAAGGTAGGGGAAAATCATCGTTATCGATATGGATACACTTAGGAGGAAAGCGGCAAGCGGAAGAGTAATCGTGAAACTCACGTCTTTGGCGTCGTAAGTAGTTGCGTCGATTTCTAGGGCGTGGGTAACATCGTGAGAATCACGATGAAATAGGACGTATTTCAAATTGCCAGTTGGGCGTATCTTATAAGGGAGCTGACACGGATATTATGAACACCTTTGACCCTATAAGCGCGAATCGAGATTTTACGACGTTTAACGTCGTATAATACGACGAGTGCACGTAGAAATACAGGATAAGGTTATAATAATTTTAATGTTTTTCATCTTTCAACACGTTTCGCGGCTTTTAATCGTGCTTATAATTCGATATATGCGTAATCATTGGAAATTTTAATTAATAATCGTTTCGAGGGAAAAAAATTGTTTGTATTATATTTTCATAAAATTCGCGAATTAATTAGTTTATATATATATATATGTATATGATAGTATATTATATTCGTAAGAAGATATTTCGATTATCTTTGAAAAGATATTGAAATTATTCATTTTAAGATATTTTTGCCTTTTGAAAATTAATTACTTTAGAATAGTTTTGTTGATATCGCAGATAAATGAGATACATATGTAATACTTACAATACGTTACATACATATATATATATATATATATATATGCACCTGCCGTCATATCGTATGGTGGCGAACAGGCAAGAGGTTTATTATTAGCGCAATCCTGGCACCTTTCTATCATTCCACGAAGGCTTTGTTAGAATAATATAATACATAGGACGATGAAAGAGCAACACAGCCCACGTCCTGAAAGACTCGCTCGAGTTTCAAGTCGAAGTAAGGTGAGGTCGGTGTTCGACTCGATTCGCCCACGCTAATATATCGACGAATATATTGCTTTGAGAAAAGGACAGACAGAGAGACAGAGAAAGAAAGAAAGAAAGAAAGAAAGAAAGAAAAAGAGAGAGAGAAAGAGAAAGAGAAAGAATGGAAATATTACGACGAGAAGACAAAGACAACTGGTTGCGATGGTATCCAAGAGAAAACGAGAGAGAATGATTGTGAATACACTGTAAATAGTTCTTCCAAGAGCGCACGCGCAGTCCACTTCTTCCGGTATGCTGGAACACGTTGCAAAACATGCCGCATATATTCTTATCGCTGTGATCCATCGTGTCAGCTAGCCGACCTCCGCCGCTTTATGGATCAGCCTCATGGGAAACAGCAAAGACCACTTGCAAGGAATCACTTCGTAACAAGGTGACCTTTGAGTTCTTGCCCTCCTCTCTCTCTTTCTCTCTCTCTCTCTCTCTCTCTCTCTCTAACTCATTCTTCGCATGATCTGCGGCGACGCTGTTCTATGCAAATCCAAGAGATGCGATTCCGGACCCTCAGGCATCCGCCCTCCTTTCCCTTCTATCTATCTCTTTTTATCTCTCTCTCTTTCTCTCTCTTTCTCTTTCTCTCTCTCTCTCTCTCTCTCTCTCTGTATTTTATTACTCCGATCATCATTTTCCTTATATCGCTTTTCCTACTTTCTTTCCGTAGTTATTACATTATTATTTATATGTATATACATACATATGTATGTATAAATTTTTTTCCTCTTAATTCGCATTTTCCTGAATTAAACTTATCTCTCTCTTTCTCTCTCTCTCTCTCTCTCTCTCTCTCTCTCTTTTTGACGATATATCGAAACAAGAGAAAGTATTTACTTCCAACACTTTTCGATTTGTATATATGTATGTATCCCTATCTTTTTCTTTTTCTGATATTTATTTATTTATTTATTTATTTATTTATTTTTCTTGATTTTCTTTTTCTTTTTTTTTTTTCTTTTTGTTTCTTCCAAATTACGTACACTCATCATCCAGTTTCTCTAAGTCGAAAAGAAAACTAAACGTCGTTGAATCGATCGAAACAAGAGAAAGTATACTTGCAATGTTTTCTAAGTAAACGATTATTTATATATATATATATATGTATAATACGTACCATATGTAACTTGGATACGCGCGTACAATGTACATGTACATATACATATACATATTATACTAAGTGTAATATTATGAAAGAAAACGAGGATCCTTTAGAGCTACCAGTTGTATCCTATAAGGTTTTCTCGATTCTATCGGAAAGTATGGAAATATTTATATAGAATATATATATATATATGTATATATATATATATATATATATACATGTACGTATATGGCGTGATCGAGATGAGGAGAGAAAGGAATGGTAGTGGAGGAAAAAAAAACAAATAAATAAATAAATAAAAGAAAATAAAAGAAAAAGAAAAACAAATAAAAAATAGAAAGAAAGAAAGAAAAATGTAGCCCGTAAGAGCGGACTCGCGGAATCGGACGAGGATCGCCGTTTAACGGCACGCCTAGATGCGATTCCCTTCGGACAAGGTGTGGTTGGTAGCACCTTGGTTGGTAGGACCGATGCAATGCCGGACCAGGTTTCTTGCTCGTTGCCTATTGGATTTATGTATTCCTGTCGGCGATCAATAGCCTGTTGGAGTTTAACAGTCGGCCGTTTTGTTAGTCTCGCATGGAATGCAAATATATTGTGTGCAAGGAACACGAGTCAATTATATCTAAGAGCACGTGTCGACATTCTCATTTTTTTTTCTTCTTTTTTCCTTTTTTTTTTTTTTTTTTTTTGCATTTCTTTCTTTCTTTTGTTGTTTTTCTTTATATATATATATATATATATATATATATATATATATATATATATATATATAAATATTGTATAATTATATTACCTTTTCTTTTTTTGATCTTTTCTTTTCCTTCAAAAACTTGTATGGTCTTTTGAGAAAGAAAAAAAAAAAACATGATCGCACCTCGTGCAATTTTTAATCGTATAAACGAATAATGTCTCGTTTAGAATCGCGCACAAGTTTTCATTAGAGATCCAATTATAGTTTTCTCCATGATTCGTGTTAGGTTAATTCTTTTATTTTTTCTTTTTTTTCTTCTTCTTCTTCTTTTTTTTTTTTTCTTTTTTTCTTTTCTTTTGTTCGTTTCTCCCTTTAACATTTACCACAATTATTACGATCCTTAAGAACTATCGACTCGTTCGTTCTTTATATCATTATTGTCTTTCGATCAATTTTATATACGTATCATATTCGATAGATTCTTATCGATCAAATAATTTCTTTTTTTTTCCATCAATATATATATATATTTTTTTTAATTCTCGATCGATTATTTCCCGAATAAATGAAAAATTAAATGAAATTAAATGAATCTTTTAAAAAGATTCTTATCTTATATACGGTCGATCCTCGAAGACTATTTGATGATTAAACTCAGATTATATAAAATATTGTTCTCCGTTATTGCTCTCTCTTTCTCTCTCTCTCTCTTTTTCCCCCAATGTTTTGTAGCGTCCCATTTCAAAAGAAATGTTACGTATTTACTATATACATATACACACGCACTCATATATATATATATATATATATACACAAACGTGGACTACGTATTCATACGTCCATTATGTAAGTACATTAATTCAACGTCCATTAATTCGATATGCAAATAAATTACATAAGTATACAAGTCAATTAAGCTTAGGTGAGCATGCCACGCGAATAACCAGCAATGAGTAACAGCAAAGGCAACAGTAACAGCAACATAGCAATAGCAACGACGACGGTGGCTGTGGCTACGGTAAGAACGACAACAGTACGACATGTAGTCGCGTCTCGATCAGTTTCTCGTTGTTGTTTGCCTCTCTATAACCCGAAAGCCACTTCCGTGACAGATCTATCTATATCTGATAGACGTCCGTAGATCCTTTTGTAACGCTTATATCCTCTATGTTTGCCAATGCTTTAAAACCATAAGAACACAGTACTTGTACAAGAGTATCAGTGTTATCGTCGAACCGATTGAATTTACGACGGAGTTAGATCGAACGCCTGACTTTCATCGGCCGAGATTACGATCATAAAAGATACTATTATGAGATAATGTTTAAAATGTGATTCTTTAGATTCTCGAATAGGGAGGGTGGTGTGGAGGGGGGTAGTGAAGGAGGAGAGAAAGTGGGGGGCAAGGATTGATTATCTCGACAAGGTCGTACAAAGATCTAAATATTCGATTCAAAATAGAGATTTTCACTTTTACAAAAATCTTTTTATTCCCTTTTCTCTTCCTGTAATCTTTTCTTTTTTTCTTTTTTCTATATATCATGTTTTTTTTTTTTTTTTTTTTGTACCTTTCATCCGTATACGAAGAAAAATATAAATAGACATGAAAATAAATAAATTATAAATAAATAAGTGAAAATGGAGAAAGAAAAAAATATCGCGTGGTACGTCGCGGTCAAACGCAAATAAGATTTCGAGACGTATCTCGTATATATGGTAGGTAGATAAGTAAGTAACCTTTTGAGTGCCGACAGTCACGACGACTGATGGGATTCGTGATTCTCTTGGAGAATTCTTGGCGATTGGATCCGGGTCGCGCCAACACAGTTGACTCCTCTCGACTCTGAAGAGAGGACGATTCTCCTTATGTATATATATATATATATATATATATATATATATATATACATATATAAATTATATAAATTATATATACATACGTAACGATCGTCACGTAAGGGATCTTCTAATTTGTTTTAATTTTTTTTTTTTTTTGTCTTCTCTCTCTTTCGATATTCCAAACAAATTTAAAAGAAGCATCACGTAACTTTGTTTTCTCTTTCTCATTCTTGGGATAGTATTAGAATTGGATTGATTGTTTCTATGTATCACGTTAGACGATGAATTAACGGATGGGATGGTTCTTAGAAGAAATATATATGTTTGGATTTTAAAAGAAGTTATTTCTTCGAACACACACACACAGAGAGAGAGAAAGAGAAAGAAAAAGGGAGTGTAGGAATTTAAAAATAGTAAAAACCCAACGTGGTTCCAGCTGGTCCATGTGTAGCTTATGTCTATGCGTTGTTTATGCAGTCTCTTGTATTCCCGACGGTTCAGATCCAAACCTGTCGTTATCTCCTTCTCCTCCTACACTTTTTTACTTTCTTTATCCTTTTTCTTTTTTTCTTTTTTTTCTTTTTTTTTTTTTTTTTTTTTTTTTCTTAAAGAAACCAGAATGTCGAAAGAGAGGGGAGTTACCCGTCTGAAAGTCTTTCCTTTTATTTTCTTTTTCGTTTTTTTTTTTTTTTTTTTCTTCGTAGAAACATTTTTAAAAAATTCCTTTACTATCTCCAACGTGAACCTTCCCTTTTTTCCTCCTATTTTTTTCTTTGTTTCTTTATTTTTGTTTTCTTTTTTTTTTCCCCCTTTTTAAACCAAACCTATCATCTCGTTTTTCACGTGTCTTCGCGATCGAAAGCAAATTGTCTAAGAGGAAGACGATGATGATGATGATGATAAAGAAGGATTATTTTTAATTCTAACTTCGTAAAGATTCAATTTCATATCTAACAATACGATATGTTCTTTTAATTAATTAAAGGATCATTTAATCGTAATTAAATTATTTATTTATATGAATTTTGATCCGATCATAAATTACTTTGGCATGTGCAAGATACTTTGTGGGAGTTTAAAAGATCTTGGACTCTTTTGTTACTTCAGAATTGCGGACAACGAATCACGATCGATTGCTTTCGATAATGGCGCAATCGTGTCTGCGCGGCAAAAGGTATCGTTCCTTTTGTAAGAAAAGATAAACGTCAATAAATTCAGCATCCATTCGGATCTCTACGGGTTACGCCGTGAAAACCGTTCACTCTTAGTGATAATTAACGAGCTTTTTCCGTGATGTAGCAATGACCGATAAAAATTATTGTTCCTTAGATGAATATCGTCTAAGGATCTATCACGTGAATCGATCTTAACTAACAATAAGTTTTATTATCTCGCTTGGATTATAACGATCGTGCCTATTGTCGTACATTAGGTAAGAAATTTTGCAACGTTTTAAACGAATAATTATTATTTTTATATCTTTCAAACCTGATGATATTTGAATTATTATCTAACGATTTAAAATGTTTATAAATCTTTTTTTATTTTTTCTTTATCTCTTTCTTTTTTTTTTTTTTTTATCTTCTCTTTTTCTTCCCTCCTTTCTCTTTTTACTCTTTTCGAGCTCGGCCCCCCCCCCCACTGCCACTCCCCTCTCTCCCGAACGTTACGCTGATATTATTAGGAGGGGGGGGAAGAAAAAAAAAAAGAAAAAAAAAGAGAGAAAAAAAAATGAAAATTAAGTAAAACATTTTCAAATAGATAAGATCGATAAATTTGAAAATGACTTTACTAAATCATAGTACGAAAGACCAGAGGACATCGTTACGTAACTTCAAAAGATATATGTATATATGCACCAACGCAATAAGAGATACGCGTTCAATCCCGTAGGCGAGACACGTGGAATTTCTGATTTGTAATTGTATCGAGATTTCCTGTATAGTATACGAAACGTGTCCGAGCGCGGATAGTTGCTAAATTTATGGTCAATTTAATCCTCACTCACGGTATCACCGGGGAAGCCAATGTAAAAAAGAAAGGACAGATTTGTGGGCGATATTAATAGCCGATTCAACATTCTCACTGAACGTGTGGCAAACACAGGGTGTGTCGTAATTTCTCTGAGATGTTAACCGAACTCTGATCGCGTGTCCTTGCTAGGAATTGCTAAGGGGAAAAAAAAAAAAAAAAAAAAAGAAATTAAAAAACATATATATAAATTTACTTTACTTTACACTTCGTGAATCTTCGATTACACATTATGAATTAATAATAGAGCTGTTAAAAGTCTCTGTTAAGTTTTTTTTTTCTTTTTTCTTCTCTTTTTTTTTTTTTTTTTCTGCTCTTTCTTCTAACCAGCACTAACTAAAGGACAATAAATTCTTAGATTAGGTCCGATAGTTAGACGTAACGCGGAAGCGTTTGCACGTAACATCTTGCGAATATCCTTCGAATAATACGAGACTTCGTTGTATACGAGTGATTCGAGATCAACGGAGCAAAGATGAAATGTCGTGATAATTCGTTCGACGAAGGAAATTAATCGAGCGTAAATTTGAACGTGATTCGTGTAACATAATTGGCGTTGCCTTTATCGACAGAGATTGATCTGATCTATCTAATCTTCGATTAGAAAAAATATATATATATATATATATATATATATATATATATGTTATTCGTCACATATTATTTCTGTTCTTTTCTTTTTTTTCTTTTTTTTTTTTTTAATATTGTCTTAATATTGTCGAATATTATTGGTTATATATATATATATATTTTTTTTTTTTTTTATTACAGACTAAACAAATATATATGTACATTACAATAAAAAGAAAAAAAAATAAGAAAAAATTTTCACGCACGTGATAATAATTCAATACACGTAAATCAATTCGATCGTATTTAACAAGTGTATCGTAAAAAAAAAAGAAAATAAAAAAAAAAAAAAGAAGAAGAATTGAGAAAAAAGAAATTAAGTAAAAAAGAAAAAAACAATTCATGTCAAATTGGTCGGAGTCGGTTTGACGTTAAAAGTATAGTGGGCGATGTGTCATCAATCACGTCGTCGTCGCTTATATTTACGATCTGTCATGCTTTCTTGACATTAGCCTACATATGGCATTAATGGATTTTACCAGTGCGCTAAAAATCAAACGGTTCGTTTTATAGTATTCTTGAGGACTATGGCCACGCCTTTCCTCGTCTACAAATAGCCTAGGCGATACTTACACCCGGTATAATTACGTTCGCTCGTAGTACTGTAGTGCATAAACGTATATATTATAGACGACGATCGTTGGTCGTATTTCGATAAACGGTAAAAAAAATTATTATTCGTTAATACTGTTTCGTTTCTATAGCGAACATGCATTTACGATTACAGATTATATCCTTCATCAAATATATATATATATATATATATGTGTATAGTGTATGTGTGTGTGTGTGTATTTACAGTTGTACAATTTTTGAACGATTTTTCAAATCTTTCTTTTTTGATTATTTCTTTTAATTTTTCTTCTTTTCTTCTTCTCTTTCTTTTTTTTCCTTTTTTCTTTTTTTTTTCTTTTTTCTTTTTTTATTCCTCGAAGAGATGAGAAAGTCTCGAAATAGATAGAAGGCAAACCCACGCGTATACCTTCAATGGAAAGTTTGATTGAGATTCTTCTTAAACGATTGACAATAGCGGTATGATTATACACCTACATGCATACGCAGATAGGTGTCGTAACTAAATTAGTGTAAACAAGATGATATCCTTGGGAATTGGTTTTCTTTTTTCTTTTTTTTTTTCTTTTTTTTTTTTTTTTTTTTTTTTTTAACAAACATCACGTTACGCTCTCAATCTATTATCAATCGGAGAATATCTTTTCTGATCCAATTTGAAAGGAAGAAAAAAGAAGTTTCAAACAAAAGACATTTTTTTCACGATCATTCGAATCGAATACGATAAAATTGTAGGAGCACCTGTGTTTTGATCCACTTCGGTACTCCTGGCATCGTTTTACGTCGTAGCCAGTGAAAGGCGACGCGAGCTTCTGTCGTTGCCACCACAGGAACCGACCACAGTGTCCGGACATTGACGAGACGACCATTAATGCAACAACATATATACCAGACGACTTTCCATCCAGACGACGACTTTGCATCGTCTATTGATAAAGACGAACATTTGGAGAAATTAAAATATATTCTTGAAATCGATCACAACCATTATATCGTACACTTTCGATTGAACCATTAACAATTATTCTTTTGTTGTCAGCTTTGTCCGATTAATCCAATTTATCATTGTCTCTCGTACAATTATTATAACTCCTTAACGTGTTAATTTACGTGCGATCAAGGGATTGTTGGATCAAATATTACGTGACCTTCAAATATCTATACGTACGTATAATTCTTTTTACGTCTTTACATTAGTCAAAAGTATTTCACTTTTGTAAAATAAAAATAGCAAAGGGGGAAGGAAGAAAAAAATTAAAAGAAAAAAATTAAAAAAAAAAAAAAAAAAAAAAAAAAGAAAAAGAAAAAAATAAAAAGAAGAAGAAGAAACAAATTCAAAGTAACGATCGTTCCTCGGCATGAAAGGTGTACGACATCGAAATCCACTCCTCGACGTAGTCGTATGGTGTGCCGAAGGCGGCGGCATCAGTCGAGAATAACGCGCTTCTGGAGGGTCTCCAGACGCTCAAGGACGTAACTGGGCAAACGAGCGACCACAAGTAATGCAAAGTAACGTTATTTGCGGTCTCCAAGTGTTCAGAGCTCCGAAGTTCTTGTTCGACTGAGGACACGTAAACTGTGAAGTCGTTCAACAAATCTTTTTTCTTTCTCTTTCTTTCGTTCTCTCTCTCTCTCTCTCTCTCTCTCTCTCTCTCTCTCTCTCTCTTTTTCTCTCTCTGAGTGTATGTACGTATATCTGTTTGTCTCTGTCTTTCTAATGGCTAGAAAATAATCAATACTTTTACCTTTCAAATTCATTCATTTATCGAGTCTCGATTTCTTTCATATAGTTCTTTGTTTTCGTATCTCGAGGACTTTCAATGTACTCGTGACAATGTCGATTGATCAAAACAAATCAATAGATATACTAGTACATATAGAAGAGTGTGTATAAGAAAGAGAGAGAGAGAGAGAGAGAGAGGTTGTAGAAAAATATAAACATTAACGTCGACGTACCAATTACAATTCTATAGAATATAGGATTATTTCAGTCTTCCTCGTTCCTTCGACCTGGACTCATGCCAAACGTATCTGCGCTATCTCGAGTATCGTTGAAGGAAAAGTATCCTGAAGTATTACGACCAATGGAAAAGTATATATATATATTTATTCGTTCCTTGCGGAAAAGTAATAAGGACGAGAGATAAAAAGATATAGAAAGAGGTGAGATAAGGATAGAAAAATAAAGAGTACAATTGAGAGAGTACGATTCAATTTTCGAAATGGATATTTCTATATGTACAATACGTACATGTGTGTTCGCGTGCCATATCATCGTATGTTATATACCGTAAGTATATATCGTTGAACTAATATCATTAGAAAAAGAAACAATTGCCTCATCGTTCGTAGAATATTACGTCGATATAAATTTCGTTTCGATTTGGAACTTTTGGATGATTAATTTTTATGACGATCTCGATAACAAAAAAAAAAAAAAAAAAAAAAAAAGAAAAAAGAAATAATAAAGACAATAAAGACATTTCTTTCTTTCTTTTTTTGTTTTTTTCTTTTTTTTTTTTTTTGTTTTTTTTTCCCAAATATCTCTTAATACATATCGTAATACGTATTTAAACGAAGGAGGCGATCATCGTTACACTCGAATAAGAATTACACTTTCACTTCGTCGTAATCATTGACAATTTTCTTTTTGTCGGTTTTTTTTCTTCTTCTTCTTCTTCTTCTTCTTCTTCTTTTTTTTCCTTCTTCTTTTTTTGTTCTTCCTTCTCTCTCTTTCTCTCACTCTCTCATCTCAATCGAACTTTATTTCGGGTCGTATTCAGTTCCTCTTTAATATCAAGAAATGAGAAGTCTTTATAGAACGATTGTAGGATTCGCGCGACGCCTTTCCCTTTCGTAGGAACAAGAACGTCGAGCTCCTCCTTTTTTACGTTTCACCATAAAGTTGGATACTGAAGGTCCATGAGAACTCTGTAATTTTCTCCTCGTTTCATCGGCTCGTCCGCATATATTTGCTTGCTTGCTTGCTTGCTTGCTTGGATCGATCGAACGAACGAACGAACGAACGACCAACCGATGGATGATCGTTCGATCGAACGAATGAACGAATGAACGAACGAACGATCGATTAACCGATCGACCGAATTCTCCAGATTCTTGCGAATCTGGATTTCGAGAGTGGAACGAACGTTATGTCGCCTTGGTACGGTTAAACGTGCATTTCATTATTCCTTTATAAATTAGGCCAAACCTTTTCATTTCCAATATATGATTTGTTTATCGTATGAAATACCGATACACGATATATTTCCTAAAATACGATAGATAATATTGCGAAGAATAATTTTCTTTTTATGTAAACATATATATATATATATACAAACATATGCGAATGTTAGATAAGCGTGTATTCATTTGTATATACGTATACGTACATAGGTATATTATATTTATAGCGTATTAGAACGTTGTGAAATTTATATATACGTAGAAACGTGATTAAATGAGGAATATTTGATCGATGTACATTGATGTTAGAAAAAAAAAAAAACTCAAGTCTTATAGTAAACGACCTTGGTTAACTCCTCAACCGTTTACGTTTTTCCGTGATGACGGAATAGGATTTGATCGAGGTCGTTAAAAACGGGACACCTTGAGACTCGTGGGATAAGATAGTCAGTCAGTCGTTGGTAGTACGATTAGGCGATACCACGCGTCTCCTGTGGGCGTGCCCGAGGGAGGCATGGGATTAATTTATTAGCAATGCCTGCAATTATCCGTTACTCAATGGCGCAGCTTCCATGTCGAGAGAGAGAGAGAGAGAGAGAGAGAGAGAGAGAGAGAAAGAGAGAAAGAGAAAGAGAGAAAGAGAAAGAGAGAGAGAAAGAGAGCAGATACTTAGAACGATGCGATGTTGATTTAAAGCGTTTAGATAGCTATGGTATCCCGTCGAAAGGTACTCTAGCTACCGGTCTTAAATAATCGTTTAATTACACCGCAATACGATCTCTTATTAACTAGCCGGCTTTGCTCGATTTACACTTGGCAAACCGATTCCAGATATTTTTCGTATAAACCGTGGTCGATCGTCTTATAATATAATGCTCGATTACATATTCTATATATATATACATGTATGTATGTATTAGTATTATATATACATATATATGTAATATTTTGTCGAAAGTATGTGTATGCGTTAAATGTAAATATTATTCACCAATGATACAATCGATCTTTTTTTTCTAATACAACGCGTATCTATGTATATATATATATATATATATATATATATATATATATATATATATATGAGACACGTAAGTATAGTAAGTAAGTTTATTAATGCTCATTAAAATAAGGAAGCACGAGGGGAAACGTCAAACGGGAAGAATAGAATGGGCGTGATAAGGATCGATGGAGATCGATAAAGATCGATAAGAATGAAGGAAAAAAGAAGTATCGTGGTGTTACATGAGAGAAGAAGTTGCTAGGTATATCGAACGTGACACACATAAAAAGAGATACTTAGGTACACAGCCAATGTCCAACTCTCGTATACGTATACGTATACGTATAGATAGATAGATAGATAGATAGATAGATAGATAGATAGATAGATAGATAGATAGATATTCGCATGTACTCGAAGGTAGATGCGACGACGTTTGCAAAATAATGCCTAATAGGAAAGTTGAATCGAGATCGCGGGGACGTGACCCAGAAGCATCCGACGGTAAAAGGGGTCACGCCTATAGCTTCTGTTTCGATCCACGCCTTCGTTTTAAGACTCAGATCTTCCTCTTCCTCTTCATCTTCATCCTCGTCTTCGTCGTCTTTGTCGTCAATCGATCAGTCAAAGAGATGGCGAGAATCCAGTTGATGCGCTCGACGGGAAGCTGCCACTCGAAAAGACGCCGTGGCACACATCGATGGACGCCTGCCTGGTATATAGTAAATAAGAGAGAGAGAGAGAGAGAGAGAGAGTTGTTGCTTGTGACTCGACGAGCCTTACGATTCTCGTGAGCGCGTGCAAGTGGGGTGCCTCGTTGAAGGATCGGAAGAGGGGACCGTGGGATCCCTTCTACAAGCCTGTGTACACACGAGTCTTGGATCTCTCATGGGCAAGCGCCGCCACGGTTATAGCAATGCCAATTTACATGGCTGTCCCACGAGAGATCCGTCCTTTATATAGGAAAGAGATAGACGAAAATAGAGGGCGAGATAGAAAAAAAAGAAAGACAGAGAGAGAGAGAGAGAGAGTGGGTATGTATGTGTGTGTATATATATGAGAGAGAGAGAGAGAGAGAGAGAGAGAGAGAGAGATAAACGAGAGAGCAGAATCGATTTAATGTAGGTCGATTGTCTACGGGTGATCTACGGACTCGTGTGCCATGGATTTATCGAGGTGAAAGGTCAAATTCGCCTCTCGAGTCCAATGACGACGTTTCATCGAACTTGGACAACGCCTACCACCCTCATTCAGTAACCCTCTCTTTTCTTTTCCCATAATTAAGAGTCTTTCGATGATTCTCTTTCTTTTTTTCTTCCTCTCTCTCTCTCTCTCTCTCTCTCTTCCTCTCTTTCTACAAAGATTTATCCTTTATCGTTAATTTATCAAATTCATTCTTATATATATATATATATATATGTGCGTTTGTGTATAGATGTATATTTATTTATTTATTTACTATTTTTTTTCTCTCTCTCTCTCTCACAATTGTCAATGTTTACGACGTTATCTTAGCTTAGTTAGGATAGGTATAGTTATTCGTCTGCTAAACGCAAAGGCTCAGCTTAAAATTATACGTGATGATCGTGCGCGAGCCGACAATTTCCGTATTAGTGCGGCGCGTAAGCCGCGTAATGATACACCACTTCGAGCGTGATCCTTGTTTTATGATCGCTCGTTAGTTCGCCCTTTGAAAATATTTGCGCGTCAAGCGATCCGTGAAATTTTATATGTAATTTCTACAATGAAATATAAACGCTTTCCGTTTCTTCGATTTTTTCTCTTTTTTTTTTTTTCTTTTTTTTTTTTTTTCACCCTCGACATTTTATACCGATCGATCTTAAATAATTAAATGATCGTATCGTTTCGTTTCCATTCGATATAATTAAATCAAAGAAACTTTCAATCGTTATTTAATTATTATTTGTAATTTAATTATTACGTATGAGACGTGAAAAGAAGGAAAAAAAGAAGAAAAAAAAAATAATAAAATGATCGATTACAACGAATGCATCCTCTTGTTTGATATTTTCTTTTTTTTTTTTTGTGAATAATTTTTTCGAAAAGAAAATATTGCCGATCTTAAACGCGGATAAATATATATACACATACACATATACTACACAGATACATATATATATATATATATATATATATACATACATACATACATACATATAAACATTATGCATTTATTCCCTAGATCTCTAAGAGAATAGCAAAATCGTGAGACGGCAAGGCTCGGTATAGCGTGAGAGGTTGACCTTATGATTACCTCTTGGATAAAAAGGATGCCCTAAGGGTTTACGGAACAAAACTCTTCTTCGATTCCAACCCTTCGTGCATCGATATATACAATGAACGTCTATGAACGTCTTCTAGTCTTAATTTTACCTTCTGGCGAAAGGCGGTTCTTTCGACGTCGATTATCGTCGCGGAAGTCTCGATTACCGTAATCGACGCGCCGTAATACTTAGCGCTCCAACGAGAGAGAAACGTGGAAGGGTGGTGGTGAACAAGTTGAAGGGTTGATAAAGGTTAGAATTCTACAATAAGGTAAAAATCCAACGACGAAGGGAATAATACTTTTTTTTTTTTTTTTTTTTTTTTTTTTTTTCCCTCGTATATTTTCTATGGATAAAAATTTTCTTTCATCCTAGATTCGATCTTATATTCCTTTTTGAAATTATATTAATTGTAATACGAACAATATAATTGTTTTCTTCGTATAAAATGTCAATCTTTATTATAGTTGAAAAGATTTGATTCGAGCCTAAGATAAAATTATACGTTACCTTGGTGATAAGATGAGTGAAAGGTCAAGATATAAGTAATGTTTCTCACGTTGATATTTTTTTTTCTTTTTTTTTTTTGTTTTGTTTTTTTTTTTTTATAGATAATATATCTAGGAGAATTCATTAGCATATCTAGTTTAGGATTAGATTTCACTCTTATTAGGAAATATATTTTTAATTTTGTTATAATATCGTTCGAATATATGTATAAACTTCGTCATATCATTTAATTACTTTCCCATAACTTTATATATATACAATATATAGAAGGGATTTAAAGGAATAAATTGTCGTAAATTAAAAAATTTTAAAGATGTGTTTTAAAGAAGATAACGAGAACAAAATTATTTGTACGAATGATCGGAATGATTCGAAGAGACACGTTGAAATTGAAATTTCAATTTACTCGTCACGTTGTCGGTATAAATATATAATATTATCTCAATGTTATATTATTTTTCTTTTCTTTCTAAAGGAAAAAAAGAAAGAAAGAAAAGAAGAACACGAAAGATTTCCAATCGGTAATACGAGTGTCGCGATAGATAATGGCGTTACGGTTATGTTGCAGAATACTTGCGTCAATTCAACCGTGGACGCATTTTCGCGCTTACAGATGAGTTGTCTCTATTTCGAACGGGTTCCTTATCTGAATGAATTATTAACTCGTCGGCGCGTCGGCCAATGGAATTTCCATTTAAACCAGACTCCTTCGAACCAACCCTTAACTTGGCGTCCTTGGGAATAAAGAACGATCGAGACACGATATCGTTGGAACGCGTCGATATTCTCTCTCTCTCTCTTTTTGTCTCTATATCTCTTTTATATAGTTAGAGAACAGAGCATGCCAAGAAACCCTCGCGACCGCGAGCTGTCTTGAGATATATCGTTGGAGAATATAAACCACTTTCGAAGTCAAGCTTGGTCGCTGCTCATTGTCGCACCTTCGATAACGAGAGAGTGGGCCTTCTCTTTTCCAGCTGTTCGATATATATATATATATATATATATACATATCTTTCTTTCTCATCTAATAGTTAAACACATGTTCCATGTACAGAATCTAACTTGGTATGTAAGTAACTTCGAGGACACATAAGGTATTATACATATATCACGTGGTGAAAAATATTTATAAAAATGTTAAATGATAATTAAATTTCTTATTTTATATAATAATATATTTATATTAATAATTATAATATGTTATAATATAATTTATAATATTATTATATTATATTGTATTATATATATATATATATTAATATACATTAATTTATTTTTTAGAGATTCGTAGATGAGTGAATGATAAAATTCATTAAAAAAAAAAAACAAAACAAAAAAAATAAATAAACAATACCATTTTTTAATGTTCCAATAACATTGATATATTTTTAGATAGAATTGACGCGTAAACGATTAGAATCCATCATTATACACCCGCTATAAATGTTATCGCTATATATATATATATATATATATATATATATATATATATATATATAAGTAAATACTTACACGTTGGTACGTGTTTATATTATACATACATAAGTAGAGTGCGAATAAAATTATTCATGGAAAACGTGATAGTTGCGATCGTCTCGAATGCGCGCACACGCGAGATCAGCGACCGTCGGTGAGTACCGACTTAATCGATCGTACGGGAATGCAGCTACTGCGTCGCGGCTACACGGTGCCCCTTTGATTTATCGTATGTGAGAACGATGCAAACAAAAGTCGACCTATGGATTTTCTATTGGAACACACGTATTCCGCACACGGACAAAGGATTTTCTATCTCTCTTTTTTTTTTTTTTTTCTTTTTCTCTAACGGATCTAGTAAAAGAGAAGAAGTGGATAGAAGGGGATAAAAGAGGAAAGGGTTTTCTTCTTCGAATCATATCGTTTATTCTAACGCGAAAGCGCCAAAGAATATCGGAACTTTGGTAGATCTCTTTCTCGTTTGAAATCCTTTCAAAAGTGAAAGAAAGAAAGAAAGAGAGAGGGAGAGAGAGAGAGAGAGAGAGAAAGAGAAAAAGAGGAAAGTCTTCGGCATCTAAGTTAACCTGCTACTTGCTATAAGATGAAGATAAATCATCGTAAATATATCCGACATTTACATACACTTACACAAAGAGAAAGAGAGAGAGAGAGAAAGAGAGAGAGAGAGAAAGAGAGAGAGAGAGAAAGAGAGAGAGATGTTAATAGTGTTAGTAATAGTAATAATAGTAGTAGTAAGAGTAGTAGTAGTAGTAGTAGTCGATGGTGGTAGCTCTGATGCTTATGTAAGCCGATATCTGGTATCGCGTCAAATAGAATCGTGTTTTATTTCACTGCCATATCTACGACATGGATTCGAATGTTTCGAATGTTATGAAAAATATACATCGCCACGGGGGGAGATACATAAATGCATGGGAAAATGTTGCCACTTGACCGATTCAATTTATCGACTCTCTCCCCTCTCCTCTCTCCCTCCTCTTGTCCCACTATCGCCGTCCTTTCTCAACCCCCCCTCCCACCCCCACCCCCGCCTTTTATAACTACCTTTGGATCTCGAGTACGAGGTTCTTTCGTATATCTCTCTATGTGTATGTGTGTGTGTGTGTGTGTGTGTGTGTGTATGTGTTTGTGTTTTCTAGACGATATTTTCGTGCTGCCGGAGATGTCACGATCTTAGAAACGTTCAGAGCGAATCTTTATAATACGTGTAAAAATATCTATTAGTGTCTCTGCGTGTATGTGCGTTAGTGTAATGTGTATGTGTTGTCTAAATACGTAATGTTTTATACGCACATTGCTAGGGATTTTCTTTTTCCCACCCCTCCTTTTAATTATCTATTTCCAAACGAAAAAATAAAATATAAAACATTAAAATCGAAAGCGACTGGCATCGTAACGTTTATGGTGCATTTTTATGATCATCGGATCGACATAAGTAAATAGTAAGCTTAGATTCGAGATCATCGAGAAAGACGAGGAGGAGAAGTAGTAAGAGAAGGAGAACGACAGACAGAATTATGCGAATCTACGAGAAACTTGTCGCTCGTTCATATAACCAACGAGGAGTATTTCTTTTTTGTTTTTCTTCTTTTTCTTCTTCTTCTTCTTCTTCTTTTTCTTGCGTCGTACACAACGGCGTGAAAAAAGAAAAAGAAAAGAAAAAAAAAAGAAAAAAAAAAAATGAAAATAACGATGAAGAAGAGGATTATTTTCAATTTGCAAATATTATTTAACGATATTCTTTTTAACGTTGAAAATAAAAATAAGGCGATAAATGGTAATCGACAGAGTGTATTAATAATTTGTTTTTCTTCAAAGATAAACATACACCTTTGACGACTATAAACTTCGAAGAATATATATACATACATACATATATACATATTTGGATACGTAAGTATCTACGTAGTATTTATAGTAAAGCAGTAAAGCGTAAATAGATTTTCCGAAAAATAATGCACATAATTTTGATATAGAGATGTATATGTAGAAACGGGAATATATAAAGTATATACGTGTAAAGTAGATAACCAACCAACCAAGGATTACTTCCTTGGAATTGGTAAAAAGGTGGTTGAATTTGAGAATAGAGAGAATAAGAGATTTTGCAAAGTTTTTGCCACGTCACTGTGTAATATACCTTTCGACATAATACATACCTACCATACATATCTACATAAGTTACTTACGTAGATATGCATTGGTATAAGTTTGGTATAGTCCACTGATATAGTCTGAGCGTAGGCGTCTTCTATAGATATAATAGATATTTCTGTAAGTAAAGGCTTTGAGAAGAATTGCAAAAGAAACAAGAAAAAAGAAAAAAAAAAAAGAAAAGAAAAAAAAAAGAAAAAGAAAAAGAAAAAAGAACAAAGAAGAAAAAAAAGAAGAGTAAAAAGGGCGTGAAAGAAATGGTGGAAAGAAAACGAAAAGAAGAAGAAAAATAAAAAAAAAAAAGAAAGGTACTAAAACGGTAGACTTGGTATATACATATATATATATATATATATATATATATATATATATATAAAGTGAGAGAGATAGGTATATACTACCTATGGAGAGATACGCATAGAAATTGGCGATGCTTTGACTATGCTACCTGATAAGCGACGACTAAGCTATTTCTGTTCTTTAACGTGTATAAGGATATACGTAGGTGCTTCTGGCGAACGTAAAACATCCTTTGAGGCTTAAGCTCGTCTATCCGTTCGCGAGCAAAGGAGTGCCGATAAAATAGAGAGAGAGAGCGAGAGAGAGAGAGAGAGAGAGAGAGAGAGAGAGAGAGAAAGAAAGAGAAAATCTTGCTCGCGTAAAGATAACTTCTACGATATGCTAAACGCGAGGATTTAAAGACTACACTTTGCTGCTGTTGCTGTTGCTGCTATTGCTGTTTGCTGCTGATCCAAAGTATCTTTTCGCTTTTACGGAAGGAAGAAGTGGTATATTAAGAAAAATACGTTGGTTCGTATTTTATAAATCTTCGATATCTCGAAGAATTTCAAAAAAAAAAAAAAAAAAAAAAAAAAAAAAAAAAGAAAAGAACCGAAAAAAAATGAAAGAAATAAAATATAATGACGTTTTGAAGACTTTAAGAATTTTAATAGGATATCGAACGATATTTCGTACATATATATATGTAATAGTTGTATTAAGAATTAAATAGATGAAAGAAGAAAGTGAGAAAGACTTACCGAGGCAAGTGATAGCATGATCGGCCGGTGGTCTAAGTACATTTCGAGCCCAGGCTGCCCTTAATACTTCGAGGGCACAGGGTGGCCCACCGACCATTAATACACCCGGCGACACGTGACCCTTATACCTGAGCTGTCTCGTTGCGTCGACGAGTGCTGCGTTCCACCAACATTTTGAATTTGCTTCCAAGAAACTCTGAAATTTCAACATATCTTTATATATATATAAAAAAAAACGTTAAAAAAAAAAATTTATATAAAAAAACATTTCACTATATATATATATATATATGTAAAGGGAGAATATAATAGAGTCATCAAGATCATCGAAATCATGATTGGGTTAATCTAGCTTACGAATTTAATGATAGTAAAAAGGGGAATAAAGAAATTTTCTTCCTTGTTCATAGCTCAAGTAGACGAACACTTTCCATGCGGTTAGATAGAATCTTACGATTTATCCCCCATGAAATATGGCCAAGTCGTTAAGTGTTTACCATTTATACGGGGCTGTTTAGTATCGTCCCACCCTCGTCGTAACCTCCAAAGAAACTATCTACGACCCTCATCGTACTTTCGTCGAACTCTGGTTTCACTGCTCTCATATCTACCTATATACTCATATTGTATATATACCGTATATAGTATGCGCGCGCGTGCCCGTACAGATATATATATATATATATATATATATATATATATATTGCGTTTAAGTGTATATAAGTAAATTTCTATGGGGAAATCTTTCTCGAATAAAAGGTAGACGAATACTTGTGAACGAATGACTTTTTCAGGATTTTTCTTTTTTTTTTCCCCTAGCTTTTCCCTACTTTCCCCTCCTTCTCTACTACTCCTCCTCCTTTTCGTCGTCCTCCTCCCCCTTTTTATTACTCTCGTCCTCATTCATCCGTCCCCTTTCTCTACACTAATGCATGATCGTGAAATTAGTGGGAGAAACGTTCGAATCGATCGGCTTTACGAGTTATGTCGATTTACACCATTCTAAGTGCCGCCTTGTCCATCTAACGTCGTACTACATATGTATCGTACTATATACATAAACGTACGTACGTACGTATATACATACCATACATATATTCGTTCTCAGTGGGAGATCAACACTCATGCTGAGATACGACGATAGAATTTAATACGAATCTTTTGCTTTCTTTTCCTTTTTTTTTTTTTTTTTTTTTTTTTTGTTTCTTCTTTCTTTCTTTCTTTCTTTCTTTCATTCTTTCCTGCCTTTTTTCTCTTTATTTTTTTTTCTTTTTCTTTTTTCTTCTTTTTTTTTTTTTTTTTTTTTTTTTTTTTTTTTTATAACTTCGCTTCGTGAGAGCTATCATCTTTTCTTCTTTTATCTTTTATTTCCTCTTTTACGAGCGTCAGGACGAACACAAATGACTCGATTAATTCTCAATAGAAATATTAATATATTATATATATATATATATATATATATATATGTGTGTGTGTGTGTGTGTGTGTGTGTGTGTGTATGTGTGTATATGTACAAAGTCAACTTTGATCGAGATATTCTTATGTTCATAAATGTTCACATATGTTTCTATATACGATATATGAATATTCAATATACATATGTATGTATGTATGTATGTACGTACAATATTAATATATATCGATGATAAATATTAATAAAAGGAAAATATGTGAGCGAGCGCACGCATGTGTGTAAAATTGAGCGCGTGCGAGCGCCCATGTTACGTTATATTAAAGTTAATTTATATGATAAGCAATTTTACGTAAGGCCGGATCGAAACGATTGGTTAATAAATGTTCGAGGGATGTGTTCGAGGGACGTGTCCGAGAGATTAAATAAAAATCTTACAAGATGTGTCTCGGAATTTTTTTTCTTTTATCTTCGTTACTTTCTTTTCTTTTTTCTTTTTTTTTTTTGACTTTCTTATTCGCACACACACACACACACACATACACAAATACTTACATATTTGCATATATAGACAAATACGGGCATGCATAAATAATACGATGGGGGAGGAAGAACATCGAACGTTCGTTTCTTTCGGGTGATGGTGATAGTGGTGATGGTGGTGGGGGGAGAGGGAAGAACAAAAAAAGTACAAATAAAAAGAGAATAAAAAAAAAAGAAATGAAGAGAGAGAGAGAGAGAGAGAGAGAAGGAAGAACAACGCATAGGGCGGCAGGATCTTCTTTTTTTCTTCTTCTTTTATGTTTATCGTTTTACTCCTATCAAGGATGTGTTTTCTCTTGCTCCGTACGATGATTAAAGCACAACGTTCATTATTCATGCGCACGCGGATGTAAATACCGAGTACGATCGGCTTGTCTACGATCATAGAAAGAGAAAGAGAAAGAGATAGAGAGAGAGAGAGGATCAGAGAGAGGATACGTTTCTTATACAGCAGCAGTACCAGTACCGGTAACAGCAACAGCAGCAACAGCAAGTTCAAAACGTGAAATGGATCCGTTATTTTAACTCAGCAGTTTGCTTTTCTCTTTCCGCAAAATTTTCCGCGATCGAGCAAATTCAAGAGAACCAATTCTACCCTCTCTTCTTTAGAAATACAACTACCCCAACCAACCTTAACCATCCCATACCTTTCTCGCTTATCCCCTTATTTCATCTCTTTCTTTTCTATTTCTCTCTCCCCTGTTCCTTTTTTTTCCTTCTCTTTTTTTTTCCTTCTCTCCCTCTTTTATTCTTCTTCGTTCCCCCAGGCTCGTTGGCGGCTGCACCTGACAGAACATTTTTCTTCCACGAACAGTCACGACTTCCGAACGTTCTTCTATCATCCATGAAAACGTGAGAGAACTCCAGTTAGCCAGATTTTGAGTTTCGTAGTTGTCCTATGGCATATGGTTCTCTCTTTGTTATGGCTTTTTCACTTTGTGTGCGTATATGTGCGAGCGATAGAATGTGAAAGTGTACGAGGGTATCTGATTGTGTCTGTGCTCACCGACCGTAAAGTTTCCTTCGATGGATCCGAATTTAAAAAAGGAAAGAACATCTCACGCACTCGTGCCGTTCCTCGAAATCTCTATGGTATTAAAGATACACAAAGAGAAGTCGAAAGTTTCTTTCGACGTTTTGGAAACTCATGAATATGAGTTCCTTTTATAGTATTTTTCCTTTTTTTTTTCTTCTTTTTTTTTTGCCTTCTTCCTTTTTCTTTTTCTTTTCTTCTTTTTGTTTTCTTCTTCGAAGAGAGATCGTGATACCTTTTAATCCGTGTTCTATTCGCTTACTCACGTACTCGTTTCATCCGTCAACTTTAATTATCGTCATTAAATTCTTAGAAAGTTGATTTTTTTCCATTTGAAAGATCGATAATAGAATTCATTCATTCGTAGGACTAGTTAATTTACTTGTAATTTATATGAATCATTTACACGTATTCTAATTTATATATATATATATATATATATATATATATATATATATATATAAATAAATTTTTTTTTCTTTTTTTGTTTTTTCTTCTAAGCTTTGCCCGTCACAAAAAATTTTCATTTTTCCCTTGGAAAAAAAGAAAAAAAAAATCATTATTCAGAATTTATTATATCAAGTTATTATTTATGCTTAGTTTATACGATAATACATACTGTATACAAATGTAAATATAAATATCTATAGATTCTAAACTTTTATAGTATAATAGTTTATCTTCAAATATTTTTTTTTTCTTTTTTTTTAGTGTAAACTAAAATTCATTCATAAAATTGTAGCTCAAACTTTATATATAAATATATACATAATTAATAAATATAGATCATTTATAAAATATGAAATATTGTATCTTCGAATATATATATATATATATATATATATATATATATATATATAATTTTTTTTTTCTATTTGTTTTTAAAATGAAATCGAGAGACTATAACTCATCCAGAAAATTATTGTCTACACATACCTTATTGTACATCCTACACATACACACATACACACATATATATATATATACACATAGTTATAAATATAGGTCCTTGATGTCAAGTGAACGAACGAATGAGTGATTCGAAATGCAATGAACGCCCTTTTCAAGAGGGGAAATCTGTCCTGCTTCAGTGCACAGGCACAAAACGGGTACGCTTGTGTCGTTCGCAGGCAGTCTGGTCCAGATCGATAATGGGCATAATTTGCAGGGAGCCGTGCGGTTCCGCAGTGCGGAAGCGCGAGCCCGCCTCTTCATCTTCGCGCATAACCAACCACTTTGCCGAATAAATTCTTTTTTTTTTGTCGGCTAAAACGTTATCGCCTTTTCTTGTTCGTTAAAAAGATAACGAACCCTAACTAAACCTTTTGTTATAGCAAATTTTCTTCTTACTTATTCTTTTTTTTCTTTCTTTCTTTCTTTTTTTCTTTTTCTTTTGTTTTTCCCCCTCATTTGCGTTATTTTCTTCATCTTATGCGATCTACACGAAATATCTGTTTTTTTTTTGCATAGATTTAAAAAAAAAATCTTTTTCCTTCTGCAAATCATTGGGCATGTTTTTCCTTTGGGATTTCTTTTTTTTCTGTTCTTTTGTGTTTTTTTTTTTGCGAATCACTGCAGTGGCTTTTTTTTTTTTTTTTACAAATTTATCTTTTCTTTCATGAATCTCGAATTTTTTATCTTTTGTACATCCAATCGATGCAATATCGTTACTTCGATTTCAATGAGTATTCTTTACTTTGCAGGAAGCATAGATTTTCGAAATAGTTTCCTTTCTTTTTTTTTTTTTTTTTTTTTTTCTTTTAACCAAGATATCGAATTTTTTTTATCTTTTCCATATTCTCCATTTGTATTTGATCCATTGATATCGTAATATCGTTCCTTCGTTTTCGACGATTATTCTGATCCATTTACGGCATAGATTTTAGAAAATAATTTTAGAAATGCGAATTAACAAAATTTTCTTGTTTGAAATTTTATAAAGGTTAAAAAATTCTCAAGATATCCGAAGATTATTATCATCGATTGATCGATCGACCGAACGAACGAACGAACGAACGAACAAACGATCGTACGATCGGTCGATCTACAAACGAACCCGATCATTTCGAACGAGTGAAACCTTTTGATTACATCAAGTTTCTTCTTCTTCGTTTGCAAGAATCCCAAAGTGTGATGGCAATTCGGTCCAGCGAACCAGATCGATTTCACGAGATCTCTTACCTTCCGCTATCTCTTTCTCCTCTCGATCAAATCTTCTGTCTCTCTTTCTCTCTCTCTCTCTCTTTCTCTGTCTGTCTTCTTTATTTCTCTTTCACTTCCTCCTTAACATCGTCGAATAAAGATGAAAACCTCATTTTTTTCTGCTCTGCTGATTCGATTAATCGTAGGAAAGTATCTCTATTTCATGAAGAATTTTATTCGAGGAGACTCTTTTTCCTTTTTTTTTATTTTCTTCTTTCTTTTTTTACTGTTTATTTTCTTTTTTCTTCCTTTTTTTTCTTCCCCCCCTCCCCCCATTACATAAGTATAACATCTACATGACCATGAGAAGTATCCTTTGTAATAAACGTCCAATGGAAATAGCGAATGCATATGATCTACGAAATGTATGAGGATAAACCGTCGTATATTTTTTTATCATTATCTTCTAATATTATACCATATATATAAAATATATATTATATGTAGAAAATACATATATATATATATATATACGTATAATATGTATACTTTTAACATATTTTAATGTGAAAATAATACCGATTCATGCTAATCGTATTCAAGATAAAATAGTCAATACAATTGCTGAGAAGGATAAAGAAAAAGAGAAAAATAGATAGATAGATAGATAGATAGATAAAGAAGAAGCGTTATCCGTAACGAAGTACGAAGGGGAAGCGTATGTACGTGGATAATATTTTCTTGTGGCACCTATTGTTTATGATATAGAAATGGTGATCGTGAGAGAAGGAAAGACTCTGTGCATGGTGTATATGTCTATGTATGTATGTGCGTAAATTTGTATGTGTAAGAGAGAGAAAGAGAGAGTCAGAGACAGAGAGAGAGAGAGAGAGAGACAGAGACAGAGAGAGAGAGAGAGAGAGAGAGAGAGAGAGAGAGAAATAGAGGTAGAAGGCAAGAGAGTCTTGCAAATAGCGTTGCTAATCGACAACGTTGTTCCCAGTGCACGTAACGTTTCATATTGCGATTTCCTTGCTGGCAAGTTCATTGCCAGTATATATATATATATATATATATATATATATATATTTTTTTTTTATATATATGTATATATAGATATATCTATACAGTCGTTTGCCTATCCGCTAATTATTATGCAATATATGCCTGCAACGTTCACGCCGACTCGCTTGTTGTCCTTTTACAGCATCGTTTGAAATGGCTCGAGTTATAGCTTAACGAGCCAAATCGACCAAAAGATAATTCGTAACGACGAACTTATTAGAAATTATTTCATTTCTAAATATTATTTGCTAATAGTAATATCGAAATAACAGCGAGACATTCTACCGTGTACATATATATATATATATATATATATTTTTTTTCTTCTTCTTCTTCTTCTTCTTCTTTTAAATTAATTTAATTTAATTTAATTCTTTTTCATTTCTTTTTTTCTTTCATTTCAATTCAATTCAATTCAATTCAATTTTCTTCGATTCGATTCGATTCGATTCGATTTAATTTAATCAATTTATCAATCTTCCTTTAATCTGTAATTTTTAATCCTTTTTATTTATTTATTTATTTATTTATTTATTTATTTATTTATTTTTTATTACATTTCTTTTTCTCTCTGGAATAAATTATCGAACTCTATCGGGAGTGAAGCACTATTAACACCGGTACAGTCATTCAGCGCGCACGTCCTTGAATATCTTTTAAATGGGATCGCAGATCTTATCTTCGTTAATTTTCTAACGATTTTCATAAATTATAAAAGAAGATGAGAGCACAGAGAAAGAGAGAGAGAGAGAGAGAGATTGGTGATGGGAGATGAAAGTGAAGGAGCTTTTCTAAAATCATTATCTTGATCGTAGATTTGTGATCTATTAATCAAGATAAATTGTCAACTTGGACAAGAAGCTCCAGGGCGTAGTCAGATCGTCGTTTCGAATTTTAATCATTATAGTAGCAAGAGCCTTCTCGTCAGGGTAGAGCTCGATTAACCCATGTGTATGTCTCTCTGTCTCTCTCTCTCTCTCTCTCTCTGTCTGTATGTGTATGTGTGTATGTGTGTGTGTGTGTGTGTGTGTGTGTGTGGATGTGTATGGGCACGCGGCATTGCGAGCATAAATCACGATAACATAATTTATATGCTAATACTGCAAAGACCTGGCGCGTTTCGCATGAGCAAAGGTATCCTGTTCGTTCATTTAACCGTGTGCAACCTGTACATACCTGTGCATGTCTGTATAGTTACATATATTGTTTCTCTCTCTCTCTCTCTCTCTCTATATATATATATATATATATATATACTCATCCATAGGCGTCGATCCTTTTTCAATCTTATCTTCTTATCTTTTTAGCCAGATATAGTTTATTTATTTATTTACTTATTTATTTATTTATTTATTTTTTGGATTAAAACAGGTGTTTCGAATATGTCTCAAGAATATTTAATATCTATATATTTCACAAATTGCATCGTACATACATTCTCTTTCTCTCTCTTTTTCTCTGTCTGTATCTCTCTCTCTCTCTCTTTCTCTGTCTCTCTCTCTCCCTCTCTCTCTCTCTCTTTCTCTCTCTCTCTCTCTCATTCTCTTTTTTTCTCTCGTCCAAGAAGATATTCGTTGTAGGTACTTGTTAACTTTCACGCAGTGAGTAAATAGGTATAAGTATATATATAAAAAAAATAAAAAAAAAGAAAAAAATAAACGAAGGAACGTGTTTTTTTTTTCTTCTTTTTTCACTTTTTAACTGCAATATTAACGTCGAAAAAAGAATATTTGGTATTGGCCACCGTACAGATCGATTTCGTCGAGAGAGAAATCATCGGAGAGAATGTTTCGAAAGTATCGTACACGCATGAAACCGATGTCGATTCATCGTCAGGACTCCATCGAATTAACTCGATCATACAAAATGAAATAATAAAAATGGCTATTCAGAGAGAGAGAGAGAGAGAGAAAGACAGACAGACAGACAGACAGACAGACAGAGAGAGAGAGGGAGATCCTACTATTCGCTCATCGAGTGAATCCTTCGACGTTCACGAAGAAGAAGAAGAAGAAGAAGAAGAAGAAGAAGAAAGAAGGACGAAGAGGAGGAGGAGGAGGAGGAGGAGGAGGAGGAAAAAAGGGATTAGAATCTTAGCTAAGATCGTTTCTATGACATCGTAAAATTACACAAGCTTTCAAGGATCCTAAGCTTGCAGAGAAACGTTTGAGAGAAAAGGAATCAACTCTCTCTCTCTCTCTCTCTCTCTCTCTCTCTCTCTCTCTCTCTTTCTCTCCTTTTTCTTTTGCTTGATATTTTTTTTTGCAATTAAATCGACAAACAAATAAACGAGGACGCACCTTCCAATAAGGGTGAGGAATGAGGAACGCGAGGGGTGAGGATTCGGAAAGAGGTTTGGAATGGACATCCCGCGGATAAACGAGTTCTCTCGCGGTGAAGATAAAAGTCTCCAGGTTGTTCGCGATATACGGTACGCATTGCTGATTTACGAAGTCATGGACGGCGAAGACGAGGATCTCGTTTTAGATCTACGACGAGGATCTACGACGTTCGGTATATAGATATATATATATATATATGTGTGTGTGTGTATATATGTATTGCGATCGCTTTTCGATTATGTTCTTATGTTCTTTCTCGTGAAAAATCATTTACATCGACTATGAAACGCTTAAAGATTTATTAGAATATAATATTTTCTTCTGTCGCTTGATAAATTTCAAATTTGCCAATAATTCTTATCTACGATTGAATACTTTTCTTTTATGTAATTCATGTTTCTTTCTCTCTTTTATTTACTGATTTTTAACACAATTTTAAAACAAATTGTTCTCTTGATCGTCCTGAAAGAATTTAATAATTTGTCGGAACATATTTCTTTTCTTTTTTTCTTTTTTTTTTTTTTTTGCATTGACGATTGTCTATTTTGCGAATACAATCGAATTATTTTTCAATTGTTTCCCAATAGTTTGGCCATTTATTTCCAAAAAAAAAAAAAAGAAAAAAAATATTACGCCGTTCTAAAAAAAGACGTAAAAATTTGTTATTGTATTTTTTTTTTTTTTTTTTGCATCGATAATAATTTTTTTAATTTTTGCGATTTATTTTCATTTTCATTGGTTTTCTCTTCTTGTTTCTTTTTTTTCTTTTTCTTCTTCTAACAGCTCGGAGCGAACATCGAAATTTGTTGAGTAAACAGTAGAATTCAAGAAAACTGATTTATTATCTATTATCTATTTATTATCATTTGGTATCCCTTTTTTCCGATTTCCTATAAGCACGATTACTCAGAGTGGCAATAACCTCTTGGTACGCTTTCCGGTAATACTATTTTAAGATCGATCGTCGATTTCTGCACCGACCGGGCGCCATTTCCCGAGGCACATCCTGTCGGGCGTAATATAGTTGCCACTCCGAACGAGAGTCACGTTACATTTTCAGTTAAACGTTCTTACGCTCACACCCGATGTATTAGTATTAGACGTTGAGAACGAAATTAACGTGTTCAGTAAAGAGTGTGAATCATCATACATCAAGACAACAAATATATGTTCTGTTAATTTTCTTATTAAAATTTTTATTATCATCGTATTATTTACAACTATATATACATATACACACACGCATATATATATATATATATGTATATAAAATTTATCATTGACTCTAAGATGAGTTATCTAAGAAGATTATCATTATTTCAGTGAGATATTGATATTGAATGGATTTTATAATGCAAAAGAGAAATTCGATCTAAAATTTTGTGATTTGAATAATTGACGTTTCACTTTTTTATCACGCACGAATTATCAATGAATTTTACGATAATGATACCAAGTTATAGACACCTAAGTATTAACCGTAGCAATAAATAAACTGATATATTGGGGCTTATAAGTAGTAAAAGGAAAAAAAAAAAAGAAATATATTATAGGGAAATTGGATTATTATATGCATATGGTTTAATGATATGTAAGATTAGATTTCTTCGCTTGAAATTAATGTATAAAATGGTACGTGCTCATTACTCCTCTCATTATAATTATATTCGATTGATTTTGCGAAGAATGCAAAAAAAATAATTTTCTACATAGGAAAAAAAAAAAGAGAAAAAAAAATCTTTCTCTTCTTCCCTTTTTTATCTCACTCGTGTGAATTGTTAAAAAAAAGTACAAAAATACGAAAAAGAAAAAATAAACGAAGAAATATATTTGCAAGAGAGAGTGAAAGCTTCTTTATATTTTTTAAGTTGCAATTAAAAATAAAAAATAGAAGAACGAGAAAAAAGAATAAAAGAATGAAAAAAAAAAAAAGAAAAAGAAAAAGAAAAAGAAAAAACAAAGCGTTCAAGTTCTAAGAAGGTAAGCAGGAAATGTGTGAAAAGAAAAAGGGTTTTGGCATTGTTGTGTACAAGGGACACGATTCATCGACACCCTCCTACTTATTCGTAGAGAAGTAGTAGTGAAGGATGAAGGGGTGGAGGGTGGGAGGGAGTTGGAGGGAAGAGATTGACTTTTCTCTCAAAGAGGACGTACTTATCCTCGATAGGAGAGGTATTTGAGCCGAAAAGTGTGAGAGAACCTTTTTCTAAGTTGAAAGCTTTTCTCTTCGTACGAATTTTAGTTTCCTTTTTCTTTTCTACTATTCCCTTTTCCTTTTTCTTCTTTTCTTTTCTTTTCTTTTCTTCGCTTTTCTTTTTGCGAGTAAGTTGAACGTTTTTTCACATTTACCACCAACGTTGAAACATAAGAAGTACAAGAAGAGTATTAGAAGTACGAGAATTCGATTTAATACAAGAAACAAGGGAATTCATTTCTAACTTATATTTTCGACTATTAAAGTAAAAATTGACAAAAGAGAAATATTTCAAATTGTTGATATTAAAAAGGAAATAAAAGTTTGCATTGTATTAATTAAAAATCGATCGTATGAGAAATAATTTCGCTCGTAATCAAGCAAATCTTTCCGATAGTTCTCAATTAGACTTGCTTGCTGCTTCCTCATCATCTTCTTTTGTATTTTGCTTTTTCTTTTTTTTTTCTTTCCCTTTTTTTTTTGGCTGCACAGAATTCCTCGTGAAATCGAGTAGCAATGAACATTTTTTTTGAGCTGGTAAGGGAAAAAGAGTCGTTCGTCAAAAAAACGAGTTCGAAAGCGAGAAAGAAAGAAAGAAAGAAAGAAAGAAAGAAAGAAAGAAGGAATAAAAGAAAGAAAGAAAGAGAGTGAGTGAGTGAGTGAGTGAGTGAGTGAGTGAGTGAGTGAGTGAGTGAGTGAGTGAATGAGTGAATGAGTGAGTGACCGAAAGAGAGTTGGGACGAGTAGAGAGGCTGAGAAGTTGAAGAAGCTGGAGGACGAGAGGATGAGGGGAGGGGATTTTACACCGACGATAATACAGAGTTGTATAGGGACTCACCTGAAACAAATTATAACCTTTATCGTACATCCACATCTCATCGGCTGGATGCTCCTTCGGACTTTCTCGTTGGCCGGCATTGAGGACTTGAGGAGGCGGACCTCTGGTCAGCTGTATTGCCAGAGACCTCTGTAGAAGTAGAAGGCATCGCGAGGGACCAGGGCCCCCAGGGCCCGTTCCGTCTCCCAGGATCGAGGCCATTTTTTAAGGCCCGCTGCTAACGACACCGACGATCCGGAGGTGGCATCACTACTACTATTACTGTCGCTGTTATTGCCGTTGCTGGTATTGCTGGTGCTTCTTCTGCTAATGGTACCAAAACAAAAAAAGAAAGAAGAAGGAAAGATAAATAAATAAATAAAGAAATATATGAAAAAGAAAAAGATATAAAATTAGTACGCATATATGAGAATGATGAACGGGACGAGGTCAATTAATCATCTTCGAAATTTTCTTCTTACCTTAAAGAGAAATTTTGCGATATACATATACATATGCTTATGTAGACACGTATGTGTGTATGTAGGAAGGTAACAATATTACATGTACGTACATATATATATATATATATACACATGTACACACGTTCTTGAGATCATTAAAGAAAGAGAAAAGTGTTATGTATGTACTTGTGCTTGATGCGTGTTGTTCTTTCCTTCGGTAGAACATATCACGAGAGAAAAAGTAATTCTCTCTCTCTCTCTCTCTCTCTCTCTCTCTCTTTCTCGATCAGGGTTACAACCGGCACCGAAACTAATTTCGATTTCCCGTTAAATTAGCAAATCGACTCTCTCAGCAAACTACGACAGACTACTGACTACCGTTTCCAATTTCGTCTAACGGTTTACGTATGTGTACTTCCACACACACACACACACACACACACACGCACACACACATTGATAAAAACACACAGACACAGTTACATAGTATCAATTTATCTATCTCGATCTGTTCTTCGTCGTAACTTTTCAATTAATCAAAAACTAAATAAAACGTTTCTCGATTATATTATCGACAATATTTTACATCTAATGTACTATGTCTATGAGTAAATAATGTACGATAAATTATTATGTTTGTATTACGATACAGATAAAATTTTGTGGCAAGGTCGAGAACGTACGAATAAAAGCGAAGGACGTTAAAAGATAAATAGCTAACAATCGATATTTACGTGGATATATGTATTTACGTAGTACGGCAGTATAAGAGATTTTCGTATTATAGTATTGAGAAGCGTGACGAGCTAGTTGTATTAATATGCTCCATTAAATTTTCACGTATAATTATTCTTATCTTTAAATTATTCAATCGTGGTAAAGGATAACGAGAGAGGCCGAGCTCATTGTACCGTTACTAACGTTCGCGTAAGTTTCACGCATACTAAATACGTACATAGTAGTATCTTCCGAAGATAAAATTAATTATCTATGTATCTCATTTTATATAACTATATATGTATGTATATATGTATATACATAAGTACACGGATATAGTGTATAAATACGATAAGATTTTTATTACCAACTTAATTGTAATTATACGAGCAATCATATTACAACACGATTATAATTATACGCACGAAAATTATACGCACAATGTTTTTTTTTTTCTTTTTTTTTTTTCAAATTATATATATATATATGTATATATGCATATATATATATATATATATATATATATATTAACGATAAAAAAAGAAAATTGCCATTGTAAAATTTTTTTATCGCGATTTAATTATATACAATAATATTATAACACGATAATAATTATATAACAAATTAAAAAAAATTATATATATATATATATATATATATATTTATTTTGAGTGATAAAATTTCACCAATTCGAATTATTTGTCCCTTTTCTTGTCAAATAAATTCGAACTGGTGAAATTGAATTGAGAGGTTAGAAAGGAGCATCCACCTTTCTTATCTTTCGTAGAGATGAAAGGAGAAAGATATATATATACACACACACACACACACACATAAACATACACATAGAGGAAGAAGGGAGAAATGCGAGACAACGTCACGTTGTCAGTCTTTATTGTATCATCGCTTGTCTACCATCTAATTGATTTACGTCTCCTCTGTCTATCTCTTTCTACCTCTCTCTCTCTCTCTCTCTCTCTCTCTCTCTCTCTCTCTCTCTCTCTTCATCTTGTCAAGAAAGAAAGAGAAAGAGAGAAAGAGGGAGAGAGAGAGAGAGAGAGAGAGAGACAAAGAGAAGTTTCAGAATTAGGGAAGAGAAGCCACCGGTGAAATTAGGAGCTAACAAACTTTGTTGGAGACGTGTCCACGTGCTAAAGGGGGAATCGAAAATGAAAGGATCAATGAGAGAAAAGCGTACTATCTACGTGATTATCCCGTGATATAACGAGTAGAGAAGGAATAAGAAGAATGAGAAAATGAGAGAGAGAGAGAGGGAGAGAGAAAGAGAGAGAGAATAAAATAAAGTAAAGGATAGGAAGGGAGAAAGGATGAAACGAACTATTGGATACGTGCCAAAGGTACGAGATTGCCTTTTCTGTTCTATTTACTTCTTATTTATTAGAGACACCTATCCGGATAGAAAATTATTTCCTTGAATTTCTATCTCCTACTATCGAACTCTATTTCTATTTCTATATTTATTTCTATTTTTTTTCTTTTTCTTCTTCTTCTTTTTTCCTCCCATTTTTCTTTTTTTTTTTCTTTTACCGTTACAAGTTGTACGTAACACCCACGAGGATTACGAACTAAACTAGTTACTAACTCGACTATATTTTCTTATGGATTGGAAACACACACGAGATCTCAGGGAGATCTTAGATTTTTCTTTGGTATTTGTTGGTAGAACTGCGGGGTTCTCGAATTGCGGATTAATTATGCAGTCAGTACGGGTTCACGCATACGCAGAAAAGCCTACTGCATTGCCGTAGGAATGGTAGGTATACTAAGCTCGTTGAAGGTTCAAGGTCGATAGAGTTGTACGTGTACGTGTACGTGTACGTGTACGTGTGTATGTGTGTGTGTATATACTCGGAGAGAGATCGCTACCACCCACCCGTATAATACATGTGTTCCCTTTTTTTCTTTTTCTTTTTTTATGGCGCAGACTATGTATCTGTGAATTCGTATATACGTAATAATTATATATGTATGTATGTATGTATGTATGTATTCACCTGCATACCGTATACCCGCATTGTACGGAATGTAGCCTAAGGACGATCGACGTTTTTGATATATCACGAAACTATATCTATTCATGTTTTTCTCTCTCTCTTTTTAATACGAATGGGAAGTGCCAGGCGTATGTATATTCGATTACGTATAGCGAATAATCCGATTTATTTTTTGCCGAATGACGTAATTTTTACGTAATTGCATTCACACACATAGCTTCGTACGAATGTTGAAAAATATTTTGTCCCCTTTCCCTCTCTCTCTTTCTCTCTCTCTCTCTCTCTCTCTCTCTCTCTCTTTTCTTACTCCAATTTCATGGGAGAGAATATAAATGATAATTTATTCGTCTTAATTAAATAGAACGTTGGTAATAATAATTTGTCGTCGTTATTTACGCGAAAATAAAATATCTTCAGACACACACACACACACGTACACATATATATATATATATATATGTGTATATATTTCTTTTTTTTTTCTTCGATTTTTATTATTACAAAAGTCAATTAATTCAAAGTTAATTCGAAGGACGTAAAGAGATCGTTCGTGAGATCGAGACGAAAACGAATTGAGAAAGAATTCTTTCACCGGTTCAACTCGATAGGGATTGGATTTCACCTTGTACTAGTTAGAGGAACGGAAGGTGTCCGGCCGTGGTGGTTCACGGGAAAAGGACTTCCTGTCGCGTGACTCATCGCCATCGTGCCGTCATTACTCTGACGGATCCTATTATCGTTCCTGTCAGGCAACCCAGGCAACCCAGGCAACTCAAGCCGGCCATTCTCGCCACTGTGTGTTCGACCTCGACAGCTTTGAACCTGACCTGTTGTGTGTATATATGTATGCATGTATATATGCATATATATATATATATATGTACGTATGTATGGATCAGTTTGATTCTCTGGCTCTCTGATCGAATTTATTTTCCTTTTAGTCTCTCTTTCTCTCGTTTGGTCCAACACTCAAATTTGTCTTTTCTTTTCTTTTTTTTTTTTCTTTTTTCCATTCCGCGCGACTTTGTTCAGGAACGTGAAATAATCGATATGAAATATTTCGAGAACGAGATTTCTTCCCCACCCGGCCCCCGCCCCACCCCTCTTCTTCTTACTTTTTCCTTTTTTTTTTTTTCTTTCTCTTTTTCTTTTTCTTCTTTTCTCTCCACTCTTTTACGTCCCTCGAATTTAATTTCGTACGGTCGAAAACGACGACAATGAAATAGGAATATAATGAGGATGAATAAAGGAAAACGGAAGGAAAGAAAAATGGAATGGTTGAGTTGTCGAGCGAGCGAAGTGAAGTGAAGAGAAATTGAACAAAAAAAAAAAAAAAAAAAAAAAAAAAGAAAAAAAAAAAGAGAGAAAAAAAAGAAAAAGAAAAGAAACGTCGAAAGAAGAAGAAGTAATGAAAATAGAAAGGGGTAAAAAAAAAGGGAATAAATAGTAGTAGTAGAAGAAGAAGTCAAAAAAAAAAAAAAAAAAAAAAAAGAAAAAAAAAAAAAAAGAAGATGGTCAAGTTATCGAGCAACATTCTTATCTCGCAATGTTTACTCCCTTAGAGTATTTAAGAAACGTTTATATGTATATATGCATGCACGTATATGTATGTATATATGTATGTATGTATGTATGTGTGTGTATATATACGTCACTACGCACTCTCTTCTTTCTCTCCTTTGAAGTCACACCGACCGTTAGAAGAAAGAACATCTCTCATGAAAAGCACTTATCCTCTTGGTAACTTGGCGTTGGTGTAAACCGAATAACGGGTACGATCGATGGAAAGAAGAATCTTCCCTTTGGTGTCTAATGGGAGATCAAATAAAGATAAAAATCCTTTTCTTTTTCTTCTTCTTCTTTTTTTTCTACTTTTTTAATTTTTTTTTTTATTTTTTTTTTTATTTTTCTTTTCCCCCCATCTATCGTCACGCCCAAAAAAGAATAAAGAAAAAGACAAAATGATCTATAATGAGAACGACTAGTTTGAGAAAGTTAAAAACGAGTCTTACGTGAATGAAATTACGTTGAATCTTATAATTTTATGTTGATATTATAATACATATGTCCAATTAATAGAGTTAATGTAAATGAATCAATATTATTATTATTATTATTTTATTCTTTTTTTTTTACTCTCTCTCTCTCTCTCTCTCTCTCTCTCTCTCTCTCTCTCTCTCTCTCTCTCTCTCTCTCTGTCTCTCTCTCTCGATTTATTGGGATATTATTATTATTATTATTATTATTATTATTATTATTATTATTATTATTATTATTATTATTATTATTTATTTATTTATTACTATTATTCTATTATTGGTATTATTTTTAAATTGAATTATATCTAATTTTAAATAAAGGATAACGCGCGAATTATAATAAATAATATATTTATTATAATTCGATCGATAGTTATGCGAACGAAAGTATTATTTCATTGAGCGCATTTGAGATGTACGAGATGAGGTATATATACATATGATTTACGTACACACATATTTATTTATATATATATATATATATATATATATATATATATATATATATATATATATATTTGTAATGAATAGACTGGCACATTATTTTCCGCGCAGCATGGATAACCTTATGAATACGTAGAGCGAGCACCGCAAGGCGCATATAAGCCTTCTTGAACGTTGTATATCTGTTCTGGACCACCCAGGACCGAATGCGTTACATCTTCGCCGGCAGCTGGCCATTCGTCCATTACGTACGTGTATGCTCATAAAGATTGTACGAGTAAGAAAGAAAGAAAGAAAGAAAGAAAGAAAGAAAGAAAGAAAGAAAAAAAGGAAGGAAGAAATAAAGATGGAAAACAAATCGAACGGAAATAGAAAGACACGGTTTACGATAAAAATTATTTTGCACATTTTATTTATTTATTTATTTATTTAATTTAATTTAATTTAATTTAATTTTATTTTATTTTATTTTTTCTTCGTTCAATTTTTTTCTCTTTATTTTTTTCTCTCTCTCTCTTGCTTTTTTTTTCTTTTTAAATTACGTATGTATGTACGTATATTACATACACATAAACATACGTATACACGTAAATATATATGTACTTCACAAACACAGAAATAAATTCTTTCGAGGCGCGTTCCCCTCGATAAATCGCGATACACGTTCGCAACCACGTTCCATTCGAGCGAGAATAAGTGTGCGAAAGTTCTCTACGCAGGTGTTCTTCTCTTAGGTATGGTTATACATATATATATATATATATATATATATATTGTCCTCGCTCATACCAATGCAACCTGAACGAAGTGCAACGTTCATTGATATGGAGAACGTGCCGACTATAGTGCTCACGGACATCCGCTGTTATTAGATCGACGTGTTCGCGAGTAGACAATATATTTTATATATATATATATATATATATATATATATATATATATATGAAGGGATATATATCAGAAGAATTTCAACGTCGATTTATTTAGTAACTTTCGATTTTAAAACGATGATACGCGAACTTGGAAATAGATCGAAACTTTTCTTTACGATTTTCTTAACAAAAGTTTAAACGTAAATATTTACATATCACAAAACAAGATATTTGTCTTTCCTTTAATTTTCTTTTTTCTTTTTTTTTCTTTTTTTTTTTTTTTTTTCTTTCTTTTTCCTCTTCTTTTCTTTTACGGCGCCAATCTTTTGTCGTCGGTCTTGGAAAGATCAAAACTTTGTTTTCTTACGTGTGGGAAAGTGTATTGTGCGGAAGTACGTTTTTACGTTTGCGAGAAAAGTATTGAAGAGTATATATATATATATATATATAGAAATTTTTAGTCTGTATTTTTCCGATGGCGCCGAATGTTTTGTCAGGAGTCTCGAAAAAGATGAAAACTTGGAGTAGACGATTACTTGCTCGTGCTCACGAGTATGTGTGTGTGTGTACGTATGTGTGTATATTTGCGATAAAAAAATATTGAGTATATTTTTCATCGTGCAAATATTCGTCTATCTTTTTTTCTTTTTCTTTTTCTAATGGCACAAATATTTTTTCGTTGGTCTTGAAATTATAATAACTCATATATTTTTTTTTTTTTTTTTTTTTTTTTTTTCGAGGAAATGACCACGTAGGGATTATATAAGTTCATGTATGCGTGTATGCGTTCGAAAAAAAAAATATTGAAGAGAGAAAAAGAGAGAGATAAAAAGAGAGAGAGAGAGAGAGAGAGACTTGGTTCTCAGCCTACTTTTGTTAAAGTCACGTCACGTTTCTCCATTCTTAGGAGACGAAAAATCACGACAAAGGACGTGACACGTGTTCTCCATCCGTGTTATTGTTTTTACGATATCGTTAACGTTAGACTATCGTTATCGGTCCTGATTCTCACGTGACGTATATTTACTATACATATACTTAATAGAAAATAATCGATTGAAAAGTATCGAACGGGATTATCTTCAACTACGTCGGTTTAGTTCTTATCTATTTTAGCAATCGTCACGCGTTCGTATCTAAATACAGAGAAGGGTCATCGAAAGGGTTAACGTTGTGTATATACATATATATATATATATTCATACTTGTGTACATAAAATATATATATATATATATATATATATATATATACGCCATGGTTCTGTGTATATATCCGTAATAGTGATCAACAACAACGGTAAAATAAATGAGGGACAATGACGGAAGATGAGAGCATTTGGATTTAAAAAATATCAATTGTATGAATGATCATAAGAGAAAAACAGAGAGAGAGAGAGAGAGATAGGGGTAATGTCACGCTTCGTTGAGATTAAATTGCAATTTACGTGAATGATAATGTTTTCTTCTTCTTCATCTTCTTCTTCTTTTTTTTTTTTTTTTTTTTTTTGTTTTTTAAATCTATTCATTTGTATGACAATCAATAAAAGTGAAATTTCGTTTGTTTGGTTTCTAATTTTTTTTTTTTTTTTTTTTTTTTTTTTTTAATTCTTTTCTCTCATTCGTTCTCTTTTTCTCTCGTCTTCTTAATTTTTAATAAGTATCTTTTTTTTTTTAATTTAAATTTCTTTTTTTTTTTTTTTTTTTTTTTTTTTTTCATTGAACATCATTTCATTCCACCGTCCCAACCGTACAACATTCTCTTTGGTGGATTGAATGTTCCTTGATTAATCCTTGATTGGACGAACGGTATCTTGTTTGGTAGGCGTGTCACCGAAGAAAATCTTAGCTCTTGATAAATCAATCCACCATTGTAGTTAGTCTCTTTTCATTCATTCTATCCATTCCTTTCATTCATTCTTTCTTTCTTTCTTTCATTTTTTTTTTCTTCGTTACGTGCACATATATTAGATAGGGGACAATGATCGACTAGGAATATTTCGTTGAGATGAATTTCTTTGAATCTTTTTTTTTTATCTTTTTATCTTTTATCTTTCTTCTCTCCCGGTCGTAGATAATTATTCTAATGTCTTCTATATACAAAGAAAGAAAGAGAGACAGAGAGAGAGATAGAGAGAGAGAGAGAGAGAAAGATAGAGAGAGAGAGAGAGAGAGAGAGAGAGAAAGAGAGGGAGAAAGAGAGAGAGAGAGAAAGAGTGTGTGTAATGTGTAGAGATGATGGGTGCATTTCAAGTTTAGTTTCTTGCTAACAAGCACGCGTAAATCGAGAAATATACAGCGAAAAGATATACTTGGCCTAGCAAAGGATGTCAACCGCACTGGAGTGTGACTACCGGTTGGCTTGTCACACGGCTAATTCAAGTTAGTAGGATAAATTGCAGCGAACATAACGACGGACCAACCGGTGGTCCTTGGTTGCGTTTAGATGTTAGTGCAACCTTCCATAGTGCAACGATCTTTGAGTAATGAAAATCGCATGTCATACATATACACACACATGCACACACACACACACACACACACACATACGCACACACACACACATATACACACATATATATATATGTACATATATGAAAAAGGACGTTAGCGAGTTGTGAATCAGATTTACGTCATTGCCGACCTATAATGTTATACGAAAGTTATAGGATATACAATTATTATAGTATATATATATATATATATATATATATATATATATATATATATATTTATATTTATATAATCGAATAACTTTCAAATGTTGTCTCGTTTTGTTGTAGGAAAATGAAACAATTAAAATTCATACCGCCAATCATATTTCACAATTACGTATAATAAGTGGGAAAAAGTAAGAAGGAAATTCTGAAAGAGAGAAAAAGAAAGAGAGAGAGAGAGAGAGAGTGAGAGAGGAAAAAAGATAGAGAAATAATGACTCGTGTGATCATTATTATCCGATCGATTCGTGCATCCGAACGTGATCATTCGTTCATAGTCAACGTGATCTTCGGAAACGGTAGTCGTCGTCGGTTTTCACTCGTCGCGAATCACGTTCTCGTATACGCGTCGAATCAACTGGAAAGTTTGATGTTTCTTTTTTCTTCTTTTCCTTCTTTTTTCTTTTTTTCTTTTTTTCCTTTTTCTTTTTTTTTCTGATTGCGAATCTCTTTTTTGTCGTGCGACGGTAAGAGAAAAGTTGTAGATACTTTTGACTTTGTTATTGTTAAAAGAGAGCAATCAATTTATTTATATATGTATGTATATATGTATGTATGTACGTATGTATGTATGTATGTATGTATTATTGGTTGGAAAAGAATGTTTAGAAAAGAAATAGCGATTGTTGATCATTAATATCAAAGAGGTTGGTGGTTGGGTGTGTTCTCGTTCGGTATTGTACGTCATTGACTATCGATAGATAGATAGATATTAGATCGATGGTCGAAGCGACGATCGAAATTCATCATTGGATCGATCGTGCCGACATGAGGATTTGATTTCCTTTTTCTTTTTCAAATTGTTTTTATTATCTTTTATTTTTCTATTTTTTATCTTCTTTTATCCTTTGTTTTTCATTATACGTCTCGCGTTTCCTCGTTGTTACGTATATACATGTATGTATATACATATGTATGTGTCTATCTGTCTGTCTGTCTGCTGCTGTGTGTGTATGTGTGTGTGTGTGTGTGTGTACGTAAGTGAGACAAAATCTTTTCATTCTATGTAAATAATTTAATTCCAATAATATCGAATATACATAAAATAATCAATAGAGAAATGATAAATGGAGAATATATTTAAATGTCAAATGAAAATTTATAAATATACAATAAGGAAAATTAATCGTAAGATTATTGTTTCCGCTTAAGGAACTATTCTAAATAAAATGGAAGAGAATCGAAAGTCGAATTTTTGTCGCGTTAGTTTCTCTGGACTGGACGAAGAAGAAAGTGACTTGGAGACTTGGTAAGGTGGTAGTGACGTAGGAGGAAAACAGTCTCGAGATATCGGCGTGAATCCACTATCCTCATATTAGAGAAGTATAAAAACGAACAAAAGAGAGTATTCGTTTCTAGCTAACGTAAGTTAGAGATCTCTCTCTCTCTCTCTCTATATATATATATATATATATATATATATATACATACATACATATACATACACATACACAGACACAGACACATATATATATATATATGTAACGGTGGCCTTCGCGATCATTAATATCGCCGCTTCCAGGCTCCAGTAAGTGCTTATGCAGAAGGCTACAGAGCAATTACCGTTAGACCAGAAACACTGTTGCTCCTGCCACTGGCAGTCTCGCCGTTGCTATTAGAAAATGATTTATCGTAGATCGGGTTCTCGTGCGTTCGGGATTTATTGGAGCAGCGCGATTCTTCTCGAAATGAATTCTTAAGCCGAATGCCAGGTAATTGCTTTTTCGCCACGAGCCTCGGTGAAAGCCAATCGACTTCTCTCTGTACCTTTACACGCTAATAATCCGTCGAGTTAAACACGACGAGTGAATTTTCTTATCTTTAAACGATTGAAACTTATGGCGAAGAAATTTGTCAAATGCGAATCCTTCAAGATCAAATTCTACATAAGAGAGAAATGAGAAAAAGAAAGAAAGAAAACAGAAAGAGAAAGAAAAAGAAATAGAGAGAGAGAGAGAGATAAAAAATGATTACCATGAGATTAACAGAAGATTATGATAACATCTTTATCATTCGATTTTTAAATGGGACGAATTTAAATGCGAATATCGATTGAACCTCTTATTGGATTATATTGAAAGACAAATTGATAATTCAAGACGACAAATTTGTCAAACGAATTTTTGAGATCAAGTCTAAGAGAGAGAGAGAGAGAGACAGAGGGAGAGGGAGAAAGAAAGAGAGGAAATTCACGTAAAAAAAAAAAAAAAAAGAAAAAAAAAAAAAAGAAAAAATTTATTACGTGATTAATGCGATTTATGATAACATCTTTATACTCGATTGCCAATGAGACGAGTGAATTTCTTATTGGAAAGTAAATTGGAAACTTATGACGGTAAATTTGTCAAACGAATTCTTCGAGGATTAAATCGAAGAGTGGGAGTAAAAAAAAAAAAAAAAAAAAAAAAAGAAGAAAGGAAAAAAAAATAAAAGAAAAAGAAAAAGATGATGAAGATGATGAAAAGGAAGAAGTGAACGGACGATAAATAAGATTTGATAAAATCTTTTAATACGATTTAAATAAAATGAGTTTAAACGTGGGACAAATTGAGTATATCTTATATTGGAAAGTAATATTGGAAACTTTATCGAATTCGTTTGATATCATATCGAATGTTTGCTCGATGTTTCAGTAAGGGATAGAAAATATATTCATAATCCCGGAAGAAATCCCGTAACATCTCGAAAGGGAATCCCATAGTAAAGGATACGTTTATACGATATATATATATATATATATATATATATATATATATATATCGTAAGAGACGCTCGAGGGTGTCCAGGTGTGGTCGATCACAAGGATAATAGTCGTGAGAATTTAAACGAGCGTCGGATCCGTCCGAGAGACGGATTCAACCCTAAGGTGTATTAGAATTTTTCTAGTTGGATTTCTTCTAACGGGTAAGACTTTTTTTTTCGTTTTTTTTTCTTCTTCTTCTTCTTCTTTTTTTTTTTTTATTAACGAAGGATAAATGAATATATTAAACGTCGTTAAACGGCGAAACGATTTTATACAAGAGAAATAAAACGAGGAGAAGACGGATTCAACCCTAAGGTCTATTAGAATGTTTGAGGTTTTTCTTTTTATTCTTCTTCTTCTTTTTATTTTTATTTGTTTTTTTTTTTTTTCTTTTTTTTTTTCTCTAACAGGTAAGATTTCTTTTTTTCATCAATGAGAGATAAATTGCACGTATATGAGCAACGATTAAAAGACAAAACGAGGAGTAAGAGTAATATCTGTAATAACTGGTGGTGGCGGGGAGAGGGTTAGGTTACGATTCTAATATGTATTTAGAATTTTTTTTCAGTGAATTTTTTCTAACGTGTAAATATTTTTTTTTTTTTTTTTTTATTAATGGAAGATAAATGAAATGTATATACGTCGTTAAACGACGTAATGATCATTAGAGGAAATGGGATTTGAGAAGAGGGATTTGATCCTAAGGTGTATTAGAATTTTAAAAGTGGATTTTTTCTAACGGGTAAGATTTTTATTTCTGAAATACAAATGACATGTGTATATATGTATATATATATATATATGTATATAAACGTCATTAAACGACTAAACGATCATTAGAGAAATATAGAGTGACGGTTTCGACCCTAAGGTGTATTAGAATTTTTAAAAGTGTTTATTTTTTTTTTCCCCTCTACCAACGTAAGATTTTTATTAACGAAGGCTTAATGAATATGTAAAAACGTGACTAAACGATCATAAAATATATACCGAGATAAGAATTCAACCCTAAGGTGTATTAGAATTTTAAAAGTGTATTGCTTCACTAACTGGCAAGATTATTATTTTAACGAAGGATAAATGAATATGTAAACGTCAGTTTAACGATCATGAAAGAAATATCCTCGCGATAGGGATTAGAGACAACATCAAGATGTATTAAAATTTTAAAAAGAAGTCTATTGCTTTTTTAACATGTAAAATTTTTATTTAACGAAATATAAATACATAATAAATATGAACGTCGTCGAACGATAGAAACGATCATAAGAGAAATATTGAAAGAAATATTTAATCCTAACCTGCGTTAAGAATTTTCCAAGTAAGAATTTTTTCTAAAGTTTATTTCTATTAAAATTATTTAATCATTCTATTGACAACGAAGAATAAACGAATATATAAATACGAAAATTATCGCAATAGAAAAAGACGGAGTTTTGTCATGATTAATAATAAGACATATGACCTTTTATCGTCTTTGTCATCTCCCCCTCTGCCCCCCCTCCCCCAATGATATATATATATATATATATCCTTTGAATTTAAACGAGTAATAATCCCCGAAATTACGTCCTCCGGGCAATACGTTTTAACAATAACTGATAGTAGTAATAGTAGTAGTAGTAGTAATAATAGTAGTAGTAATAGTATTAATATCAGTGGTAATAATACGATACGAGATGATAAAGGACGAATAAAAGAAAAGTCACAAGAGGGAGATAAATAGATAGATAGATAAATAGATAGATAGATAGATAGATAGATAGATGGATAGATGGATAGATGGTAAGAAGAGAAAGAGGATTCCCTTCGAGTGCCGAACACAAAGGGAACTGAAAGGGAATTCTAAGAGGAGGAAGACGTACTTACTACGCGTTGCTCGTGCGATTCCACGACGAAATTTTGCTCGAGGGTTCGGGTGTGGTCGATCGTAGGATAATACGAGACTTAAGGAGGAAGAGAGGAGGAATGAAAGGGAGGTGGGAGGGAGGGAGGTAGGTAGATAGGTAGGGAGGTAGGGAGGTATGAGGAAAAAAGAAGAGAAAAAAAAAACAGAAAAAAAAAGAACGAAAAAGAAGAAGAGGGAGGAGGAGGAGAAGGAGGAAGAGGAAGAAGAAGAGGAGGAGGAGGAGGAGGAGGAAAAAAAAGAAAAGGAGGGAAGGATTCCTCTCGCGCGAGATCGATTCGCCGAAGGGCGAAACGCGTCCAGCACGTAGGGCGCGTTCGTGCGGGAGGAAGGTAGTTGATATCTCCGAGTGGAACTCTCTCTCTCTTTCTCTCTCTTTCTCTCTTTCTCTTTCTCTCTTTTTCTCTTTCTCTCTCTCTCTCTCTCTCTCTCTCACTTTTTCTCTGCTCTTCCTCCTTCTTCATTTTATTCTCTTTTTGTCGAAGATGGAGGCCGCTCCCTTTTACTTCTACGTTGGTCGCTCGATTTTCAACCTACGAGCGATTAAATAGAATCACATTTTTATAATATCCTTATTCTTTCCTTTCTTTCTTCTTCTTCTTCTTCTTCTTCTTCTTTTTATTCTTTCATTTTTTTCTCTTTTTTCTATCTTCTTTTTTTTTCTTTCGTTATTGTATTTCATTGGAAGTAGGAATTTCTTTTTTCCCGATTTTTCTTTTTTTTTTTTTTTTCTTAAACTCGTTTTTTTTTGTTGACGGTAAATATGCAAAGAAAATTTTCTCCTCTCTCTCTCTCTCTCTCTCTCTCTCTCTCTCCCTTCCTCCTTTTTCTTTCTTTTTTTTTCGTTCTACATTTTCCTCCAAGAATCATGTCTCTATGATACGTTTATTCCCTTTTTTTTTTTCTTTACTTTTATATATGGATTTTATTGCAAGTAGAAATTCTTGTTGCATTTTCCTTTTATTCTTTTCTTTTTTTCCTTTTCGTTTTTTGTTTCTTTTTCTTTTTTTCTTTTTTTTCTCTCCTTTTTTTTTTTTTTTTTTTTTTTTTTATTCTCCTCGACGATTGACAGCGAATATTAAATTTCTAATCGTTTTCGATTAAAGATTTAATAGAATAGATCTTCACGTCACTTCACCCTCCTCTCTCTCTCTCTCTCTCTCTCTCTCTCTCTCTCTCTCTCTCTCTCTCTCTCTCTCTCTTTCTCTATCTATCTATCTATCTATCTATCTATCTATCTAATGAATGATCAGCAGTGAAAAGAAATAGAGGATGATAATACATTTAACAAAATCTAATCCCAACATCTTTTTATCACCCTTTTACTTTGATTCTGACATGGCAGAAAAGATTTACTCTTTAACGACATAGTGGAAAAAGTAGATTTGAAACAGTAAAAAGAGCGTAAGTAAAGAAGTGTTTAGAGACTGACTGACTGACTACTTGCAGAGGTTTACCGTTAACATGTTGGCTTCTACTAGTACGACGGTATCTCGCGGTGCAAAGCGCGAGAAGTATAGGAAAACGAGAAGCAAAGCAAGTCAAGGTAAAGCAAAGCAAAGCAAAGCAAAGCAAAGTAAAGCAAAGTAAAGCAAAGTAAAGCAAGGCAAAGCAAATTGAAGCAAATCAAACTAAAGCAAAATAAAATGAAATAAAGTAAAGCGAAGTCAAATGAAGTGAAGCAAAGTGATGTGAGATGAAGTAAAGTGAAGTTAAGTTAAGTTAAGTTAAGTTAAGTTAAGTATAGCAAAGTATAGCAAAGCAAAACAAAGCAAAGCGTACGGAACGAAGGAACTTGAGCGCGTGCGCGTGCGCGTTCACTCCCATCGAATAATAAATGGACGCTTCGTTCGTGTACTTTACGACGGTTAATTATTGTCTGAAATGCCGGTCGGTTCTACTAATACGATATGAAATTTTCAAACGGGTGGAGTAAGATTAATGAGCGACTGTAATGCGGGATAAACGGCGCATTTATCGTTGCCTTGGCCAAGTAAATATATATATATATATATATATATATATATATATAAATGTATATGTAAATATATACATATACAAATGGCGAACGTTCTCGTGTTACATTAAGTTCGAGATTTTCGTGCGATCTAACAACGTTTGGACTTTCATTGCGATCATCAGTTCCTCATCTATTTCTATTTCTACGTATGTTCCTCTTACATTCCACTATTTCATTTTCTTTCTTTTTTTTTTTTTTCTTTTCATTTCTTTTCTTTCCTTTTCTTCTATCCTTTTTTCTCTTTAACGTCGACGTTGCTAAATGTCTCTGGTAAAGTTAACGTTTGCCAGACATATATCGAGGACGAGATATACTCGAGACACATCTCGTAGAAATCTTCTTCCGTATTTATCCAATCGTTAAATCGATCCGAACAGATACATATATAAGTACATATATACATATATACATACACAATAGATATATATCTATATATATATATATGTGTGTGTGTGTGTGTGTGTGTGTATATATATATTTACATATATGCATACATAGATAGATAGATACTTGCGAGAAAGCTAAATGGCAAGGACGGTCGGGATCTTATCGATCGATATTATCTATTAATTACGTATTGAATCTTCTCAGTGAATTTCTAAACGTTCAAAATATCTATTTACTACGAATTAGTATTTCTTACTTTCTCGCTTAGAGTAAATAATCGCTAAGGTAAACGAGAGAAGGATCGATTAAATAACAATTAAGTTTCTTACTGTGGCCCTCAATTAGTAACCTCGAGTACACGAAAGAGAAAGATAGAGAGACAGAGAGAGAGAGAGAGAGAGAGAGAGAGAGAGAGAGAGAGAGAGAGAGAGAGAGAGAGAGAGAGTAAGAGATTAGACTCCTCGAGTACGCCGGAAGAATCTGTGAAAGTCATTCTTACATTCTACTGATTCTATTCGAGTTAAATTGGATTGAAAAGAGAGAAAGAGAGAAAGAGAGAGAAGATGTTACATCGATATTTTCGCAATCAAATGAATTTTAAGAAAGAATGATCAATAATCCAATCGAATAATTGGATGAATTTTATCGAATGAATTTTAAGAAATCTTAATGAATTTTAAGAATCGAATGAACTTTAAGAAAGAATGATCAATAATCCAATCCGAATAATTTCATCGATCGATCAATCCCACCTTTATTTATTCAATTATATTATTATAATACTCACATAATGAAAATTAAATTTCAGTAGAATAAAAATCAATATTTTTCTCAACGCTACAAATTTTAACGGGGTGGGGCGGGGGGGGGTGTGGGCGAAGAGATGGGCGCGAGAGAGGAGTATTCTCTCTTTCTTTTCTTCTTCTTCTTTTTCGATTTATTTATTTATTTATTTATTTATTTATTTATTTATTTATTTATTTATTTATCATACTTCTTTTTCTTCTTAATTTTTTTGTTTTTTTTTTCTTTTTTTCTTCTTCTTTTTTATCACTAAGGCGAAAGTAAAATATTTTATGGTTGAAGGAAGTTGGCATCGAAAGTGCTCCCTCGTTAGCTCGAATGGCGCCGACCTTTTGTTCCTTATAAGAATCTCGGCATGGAATTCAAGGAACGAGTTGGAGAGATCGAGAGAGAGAGAGAGAGAGAAAGATAGAGATAGAAACAGACAGACAGACAGACAGACAGAGAGAAAGAGAGAGAAAGAGAAAGAGAGAGATGGAAGATCTTTCGCAGGGATGGAAAGGAGGAGGAGGTTGAGGAGGAGGTGGAGGAGATGGAGGAGGAGGTGGAGGAAGAAGAAGAAGAAGAAGAAGACAGGCAAGTCGTGGCGTAGTCGGTTGCGAGGAGAGTCGACAGGCCGACATTGTCCGACATCGGTTGTGGCATTGTTCTTCGACGATGTCGTGGCGAAGCAAACTGAGAGATCGGAGCGTATTAAGTACCTACTACCATTCAAAGAGAGGCCGTACCTACATAAGGTTACTTTCTATATATCTCTTTGCGAGTCTCTTTTTGCAATGGACACGCGACTGAAGTACTTCGCGTCCTTCCGGTACTTCTTCTTGAATGGTCTAAATTGAAGGAAAGAAATGAAAAAAGAAAGGGTGGGTGGGTGAAAAAAAAAAAAAGAATAAAAAACAAGACGACCCAATGGATTCAGGGGAAAAAGGATACGTCATGATTATTATTCCAGGCAAAATTTGTTATATCATTGAATTGCAATAAATTAATCGTTCAAATTTTGTAATAATATTATTTCGATAATAGAAAAATGATCGATGATCTAAAAGTCGAAGGGATCGATATACTTCGTGATCGTCATTTCGTCGATGAAATGGAAATGTGATTAATTTCTTTTTTTGTTTTGATTAATTTTTTTTTTTCTTTGTGTGTGTGTCTCTGTGTGTGTGTGTGTGTGTGTGTGTCAAGCAATCCAATTACGATTGGAACGATGGAAATTTTTCAATTAGTTAATATAATATCATCGATTTTTAATGGATCCGATGGATGACGATACAGAATGATCATGATCATCGATTGAAAACGAAAGATACGAATAATTCTTGGAAATTATAAAAAATAAAGATACGAAGATATTCTTAAAAATGAATGAACTCTATAATATTCTTTTTTTTTTTTTTTTTTTTCTTTTTCATATATATTCTTTCCCGTTCTCGTCAGATTTCATACGAATATTACAAACGAATACGACAATTGTTTCAACCAAAATATGACACTCGTTCCTTTTTATTATTTTCTTTTTTTTTTTCTCGTAATATACGTAGGTCGATTAAAGTGCATAAAGTGGATAGTGTCGCATAGACGATCTCTTTTATGAATGACGACGTGCTCTTATCTCAATGAGTCACTCGTGGAAAGTGTAATCCACCGTTTTTACGTATAGAAAAAAAAAAAAAAGTAATAAGAAAGAAATAATAAAATTGCTAGGAGAAAGACGAACAGACCAACAGACAGACAGACGGACGAAGAGAGAGAGGGAGAGAAAGAGGGTGGGAGAGAAAGAGAGAGATAAAAAAAAGAGAGAAATAAAAGAAAAAAAGGGAAAGATAGAGAGACTTGGTCAAGACTCGTCCAAGTTACGCTGGAATGCGTTTACCTTGAGATTTTTTTTGGCACGGCGCGTGCCAACACGTAGAAAGGATGAATGCTGGGATAGACTTGAAAGATCGGAAATGAGATCAGACCGTGCCACTTTTTATCGATCCGATCGATAATGTTGTTGCTACAATTGGAGCAACTAGTAGAATTGGTTGTAGATATATATATATATATATATATATATAGGGATGGATAACTACTCGTTTGGGATTGACCATTTGAAAATATTACTTTTATCTTTATTTTTATATCAATTTCGAACTGTTAGTCAATCGTGACATTTTTTTCTTTCTTTCTATTTCCTTTTTTTTTTTTCTCCTTGTACAATCACATTTCACACAGACGCGCATGTATACACACGCATAGAGAGAGATAGAGAGAGAGAGAGAGAGAGAGAGATCTCATTGTATTGGATATATTGCATATATACACGTATATATATATATATATATATATATATATGTATGTATGTATGTACGTATGTATATATAGTATCTTTTACAGTATCGTAACTAACCATTCCTACAATCTTATCGTCGTTTATTGGAAAAGACTGCAGGAAAGGAACGTTAATTAATCGAACGAATGGTGGTGCGTTCAGTTAGCCAAAAATGGTACTATGTTGCAATGTATTTGCGATGTTACATAACGCCTTGCCGTTCCTTACAAGGACCGCAATAATTTGAATGAAAAGGATTCACGAGTTGGGTCTCTCTCTCTCTCTCTCTCTCTCTCTCTCTCTTTCTACCTCTTTCTCCCTCTCTCTCTTTCTCTCTCTCTCCACATATATATATCTCTTTCTCACGTATAGTCTCTGTACGAGATACCTGCGAGAAACGTCGTTCGTGCTAAAATTACACCGTCGTAAAAGCAAGAATATTGCCGTAACAACGAGCAGCACGCTAAGGCTAAGCTAACTTAAATCCGAGGTAGAAAAGGCAAGAAAGTATTTTATCCGTCTGCTTTAATACTTACTTAACATCGATTTTTTCTTTTCTTTTCTTTTTTTTTTCTTTTCTTTTTTTTTTCTTTTCTTTTCTTTTTTGTTTGCTTCTCTTTCTTTTTTCTCCGTTTCACCTAATTTCATTGCTCCTTTTCAACCAACCACTTATTCTTAATCATTCTTTTTAATTAGATAAACGATGACTTAACCTCTTTCTTACCCTCTCTCTCTCTCTCTCTCTCTCTCTCTCTCTCTCTCTCTCTCTCTCTCTCTCCCTCTTTCTCTTTTTCTATCACACGCGTTTAGGATTATTCTCGCAATATATCTCTGTGAAACATGTATGTTCATTCATATTATATCCATGAAATATGAACTGTGATAAGTATTGAGGGGAAAGAAAGAAAGAAAGAAAGAAAGAAAGAAAGAAAGAAAAAAAAAAA
>NC_140819.1:7375000-7380000 GCF_050613455.1 Vespa mandarinia
TTCGTTCGTTCGTTCGTTGCAGCATACGATTCGTTATTATTGTTACAATCGATCATATCGATCGATATATTTTTTTCCATCTACTTATACGGGGTGAAATAATATTTTTATTATAATTACATTTTTAAAAGAAGCGACATCATTATTATTATTATTATTATTATTATTATTATTATTATTATTATTATTATTATTATTATTTTCATTACTTTTATTATCATCGTTATTATTATTTTATTTTTATTTTTATTACTCTTATCATTATTGTTATTGTTATTTTTATTATTATTATTATTATTATTATTAGTATTACTATAGCATTTGTTTAAATGTAGCTTTAATATCACGAGTTTATATATCTTTCTATAGTTAAGTACTTAGGCCTGTTTGGTAAACGTCCACCAAAGTGGACACAAGTAAGTACCTACTGATCTAAAACTTTACTTTCTCTAAACACGTCATGAATACACATACATACGTAGACAAACATTACAGAGAGAGAGGGAGAGAGAGAGAGAGAGAGGCAGAGATAGATAGACAGACAGACAGACAGACAGACAGACAGACAGACAGACAGACTTCGAATTGTCATTACTTCTCTTTCATGGTGTATCAACCAACGTGATCTTATAAACTGCCAACCATATTTCATTCAAAGCTCATTCGATCTATCTTTTATAAAGACTCTATTAAACGTCTATTTGTAAATTCGTTTCATACGATATTTTTATTTAGGTTAAATGTATTCATAATATACTTAACGATTTTTCTATTTTCTTTTTCTTCTTTTTTTTTTCTTTTTTTTTTTTTTTTTTTGTTATTTTTACAGAACCGTTAAAACAATTATTGCAGTTTCGTTCAGGGCTCTATAATTAAGCTCTTATATCTTTGAAAGAACGTTGAATTTTAATTGGCATTTATTATTTATAGACCGTTGACTAGTTTCACCTAAGCGTTCCATTCTTTCTATTCTCTTCTTTTTTTCTTTTTCTTTTTCTTTCTTTTTTTTTCTTTTTTTTTTTTTTTTTTCGCTCAAACCCCATTATTCTTTGGAAGTCTTTTTATCTCTCTCGGTTAGAGGAAGGGTGGAGAAGGAGGAGGAGGAGGGAGGGAGGATTCGGAGGGAAGGGGGCGTGGGGAGGGGGGAGGAAGAAAAAAAAACGAGGACATGCTTTTTCATGCTGTACTCTGCTTCGTTTCATAGACTTAACCGTTAAGATCGTTGTTCCCTTGATGACAATAGAACACACCCTGAAATACGACTCACTTCGACGGCTTGTGACGATTGTGTGCATGTATGCGTACATGCGTGCGTGTGTATATATGTGTGTGTGTGTGTGTTGCGAAGAAACGTGCATACGAATTCTCTCATTGTCATAATGTCACGTTGTATCTCCTCTATAATTAGATTACGTCAGCTATATTAACGTCATTGCGTAGTAATGCGCGTTGCATCGGAAGGAAAAAAAAAATAAAAAAAAAAGAATGGAAACGAAAGACGAAGTGAAAAAGAAAAGGAAAGGAAAAAAAGGAGAGAGGGAGAGAGAGAGAGAGAGAGAGAGAAAAATAAAGAAACATTTTGAGATCGTACGATAGGAATGACATTTTCTGTATGATTCGAATTCAGAATTTTTAACTCTCAGCCGAGGAAGTTTTTTTCAGGTGAGAATCTTTTTTGTTCACCCTGTATAAACTGTTAAGTTCGACCGTGAAAAAAATGCAAGGAGAAAAAGATGAAGACGAAGACGAAGACGAAGACGAAGATGAAGAAGAAGACGAAGATCGGCGGCTCGCACATAAGATCGAAGATAAACTACGCCGTGGATGTGCCGCGAGTAACGAGTTATGAAATGCAATTTGCATACGACCGAGATTCGTGTGGACCCATGCCCGTTGAAGACGTACCAAGCGTGCATCCATCGTTCTACAGTATACTTCTCATTCCATGGCACGCCAAGAACCTCATTCTTTGGCTTTTGGATCTTCTCGCGATCCGGTCTTTCGGGAGAGATCTCTCTGCAATCGATCCGACGTTCCAACGACTCTTCTTCTTCTTTTAATTTGTTCTTTTTTTCTTCTTCTTCTTCTTCTTCTTCTTCTTTTCATTTTACTATTTTTATTTCTTTTCTTTTTTTTTTTTTCTTTGTTTTCTTTCTCTAATTTCTTTCTTTCTTTCTTTCTTTCTTTTTTTTCTTTTCTTTAATTTTTTTTCTGTTCTTCCCTCGAGTCAAAATCATCGTCAAAATGTTATTCCCACGTTGGAATTATACGCGAATACTATAAATAGATGAGAACCACTTGTTAGAGATTCGTTCGTTTACGATTACGATCTTCTCTTAGTGGTCTAAAAGCAAATTGAAAATTTACGTGGCTGTTTATAACGCTCATGGATTTTATCCGAGCAAATGTGATACCAACTATAAAATAATAATATTAACGTAGACTTTCTAACGCGTATGATTTTAGATAGATACTTAGTGCCATGTGTATTGCATATGTATGTATCCATGTATCTATATATATGTATATATATATATATATATATATATATATATATATATACGTATATACTTCTGAATGTATATATTAACAGCATCGCGTTTCTGGTCCAGCGCAACGTGATATTATTCGTTGACTTTTCTCTCTTATCTTGCTACTTTAAAAGTTTAAGTAAAAGGAAACACGTCGATGCGTTAATATCTATAATATTTCTTTCGATGATTAGAATCTCTCTCTCTCTCTCTCTATCTCTCTCTCTCTCAAATCGCATTTATTTTCTCATAGTATAATTTATAAAGTGATTTATAATAAACGAGCTTTCCGCCAACCCGAAAGAAATTTTCCATCGAAGCATGGATAAAGTTTAAAATCCAGATATAGATATAGATTCAGATTTAGATGTAGATCGGTCGATCGATCGATCGATCGATGGATCGTTCGATCGTTCCTTCGTTCTTTCATACGTACGATATGTTTGTTCGTTCTAGCTAGCTTTCGCGATCCAAGTGAAATCATTCGCAGATCATTCACGTTCGATCACGGAGAGACACCGCGGCAACGAGGATCACGTGCGACTCACGGGCCACGAGAGAATATCGATAGCGAAAGACGAGAAATCGATCTTACCGTGTTTCTATCGACTCTCGATCGTACGCTTCTTTTTAGAAAGGATACAATGAATTCCTCTAATGGTTGTGTCCTTGTCGTTTTCTCTTCATTCACCATTAACATTATCTCTCGTTCATTCCTTTTATATAATTTATTTGTTTGTTTATTTATTTTGTTTCATTTCTTTTTTTTTCTTTTTTCTTTTTCTTTTTTTTTTTTTTACTTCGTATCTTTTCCTTATTCGTTTATTTTATTTCATTTCTTTTTATCAACGAATCATTCACTTGAAACAATAATATGCAAATCGTATATATGTATATATATATATATATATATATGATCAAGTATTTTTCAATAGTTTTACTATTATTTCCTTTTCTTTTTCAGTTTTTCATTTTTTTCTTTAGTACTTTAAATTATCTTATTTCTCTCTCTCTCTCTCTCTCTCTTTTTTTTTCTTTTTTTTTCTTTTTTATTGAAACTTTTTAAGTCAGAACAAGCAAATAATCGCTATCTGCGTTTATTCGTATACTTCAATAAATATTATTAATTGGAACAAGTGAATAATGGTTGTAAGTTATATTTTAATGATTACAATTTAATTTAATTTCAATGTGACGATTTAAAATTTAGCCAGACAAATTTTAATATTATCTTCTAAATGGCATGAGAAATTTCGATGAATATTTTCTTCTCTCTATTCTTTTTTCTTTTTCTTTCTTTCTTTCCTTCTTCATTTTTTCTTTTTTTTTTTTTCTTTTTTTTTTTTTTAGGGAAAGAGAGAGAGAGAGAAAGAGAGCAATAAAAATCGAGTAAAAATAACAAGAATAGCACGGACAGTGGGGGGGGGGGAAGAGAGGGATCGTAATGAAACGGTTAAAAAATAGAAGCCTGTCCGTCTGCCAGAAGATAAACTTCGTTAAACTGTTTTGAAAAGCCAACGATAATATAACTCCATGTCTTTTGATACTACTAATAACACGTGGTGTTCTTTTTTTTTCTTTTTTTTTTTTTTTTTATTTATCATACAACAGAAACCCCGCCATATCTCAAGCCTTTTCTTCTCTTTTCTCGTACGAGGAAGGAAAACGAAGAAGAAAAGAAAAAAAAGAGAGGGAAAAAAAAGGATGAAAGAAAAAATTAGAAAGAAAGAAAGGGGGCAGGGGAGGGGGAAGGAGGGAGAAAAGAGAGCCACCGTCGAAAGAAACGGAAGAACGTTTTTCGACGTTTTCATATATTATTATACTATGTGAAACTCAAAGTTGTATATTCCGTAAGCACGGTGTTAGTAGTTTCCTTTTAATGTGACCTCGCAAATGTAAGAGTAATGAGCAAGGAAAGCGTAGATCCGTGAATTACAAAGTCGTATAAAACCGATTTATGACGATTTGAAAATGCATTTAAACGTAACGGGATGATTTCACGATGGGAATGGGGATGAGAGGGATCAAGGGGATTTATTACTGTTATACAGTAAGATCCATAAATAGAGATTGTGATCGTGTTCTTACATGTGTATAATATATATATATATATGTAATAGAATAATTTTGATGATAATCTTATGGAGGGAGGAAAAAAGGAAAAAAAGATAAAATAAAATAAATAAAAAAAAGGAGATGTAAAGGGTGGAAGGAAAGAGATGATAAAAAAGAGAGATAAAGAGAGATAAAGAGAGAGAGAGATAGAGAGAGAGAGAGAGAGAGAAAAGAGGAAGAAGATAAAGAAGAAGAAATAAAAGATATATAAGTAGATAGGTAATAAGTAAGTGTACTCGTATGGCTTTAGAAAATTATGGGACCTTTCGTCTCTGGTTTATAATTAATCAGAAAATATATGAAGTCGAGTCGACGAGAAGTAGAAGAAAAAGAAAAGGAACAAGAAGAAGTAGA
>NC_140819.1:7387500-7395000 GCF_050613455.1 Vespa mandarinia
AACATTCAATCTAAGTAAATGATTATTATTATTGTGGTACTAGAACAGTAAAGGTCACTCTTTACTACAGTTTAGTTTACCGTTCACGGTCGAGTTCATTTACTTTTTGCCGATTGAAGTATTTTGAAACGACTTCTCTCTTTCTCTCCGATAAGACGAGAATAGTAGTCGTTGTATACCGACACGATTTACCTCGTCTCGTCTAAAAGGATCGTTTTAACCTAAGAACTAAACGATTCGAGACGAACGTAACAAAAAAAAAGAAAAGAAAAAAAAAAGAGAAAGATAAAAAATGGATTCTCTCGTTTAAAAGACGATCTCCGAAAGTGCTAGACGTCGGAACCTATCTCTCTTTCTCTTTCTCTTTCCATTCGCTGCTAAGTAGATGTAAGTACAGTCGCACTTTTTAGTTAACGTTAATCTTTATAAACGACTTTGTACGTATTCGAAGATAAATAGTTAGGTAGGCGAGTAATTTATTTACCCACTCATCGAAAATACATTGGTTTACGACTTAATCGATTGGACGATTTTATAACATTCTCTGTGCGTAGACATTAGAAAGTTTAACTTTTATCGTTTAATTTAATTCGTTCGGTCTAATTCAATTTCGTATCGTATCGTATTGTATCGTATCGTATCGTATCGTATCGTACCGATTCTAATGCTTGATCAATTGGGTATCGTGGCTATTTCGAAATCAATTTTCGACTTTCGTCGAAATCGGATTATCCTAGTTAATTTAAATATCCATTCTATTTGTCGATGAATGTTATATACGTAAAAGTTAATCGACTGTACGTATCCGACAAACTGTATTGCGAAAGATTTTTTTCGTAAATGTTACACGTTTAACAGATGTCTACACCCCTCTCTCCCTTCCTAACCCTCCCTCCCCCTACACATCTCCCATCTCCCTTTGCTCTTCAACCCCTCCGTGACCCAATAGGACGCATCGTTATAGAAAGTATGTCGAGTATGGTCTTCGATGAGACGATTCTAATGTAACGACGGATCGACAAGCGTTAAGAACGGAAGCGTACGTGGATACATATATATATATAAATATATATGTATGTATGTATGTATGTATGTATGTATGTACGTATGTATGTATATATCGTTTCGTCGGAACTTTCGATTCTTGTGTATCCAATACCTGTCCAATCTGATTATCGTTAGGGTATGCACTACGCGTTATTGCTTAGATCGTAGCGCGAGATGTTATCCCGAGACGTTAATCCGCATCAACGACTCGAAAGCTTTAACTTCTCGCTACAACACGGTATACCCTGGTTCTTTTTCCTTTATTTTTTCTTTTTCTTTTCTTTTCTTTTCTTTTTTTTTCTTATTTCTTTTTCCCCTTTTTTATTATTATTATTATTATTATTAAGAAATAAAGCCTCTAAAGAATTGCATTCAGATCGTACAATTTTTAATTCCAATTATTCAACTATAGTATATAATCGTATATGTGTATATGTTTATATATATATATATATATATATTTTGTTTTTTTTCTTTTATTTATTTATATAGTTAAACGGATTATATAGTTGATCGTATATTTTTTTTTGTATTAGATTGGTGCAAAAATAATCGGTGCGTTTTATCGTTTTAACGCGTAATAATTGGCGTAAAATTATTTGTCGTCACCGATCTCATACGTATTTGTTATATATAATTAAATAATAATTAATGTAATATTTATTAGATTAATTAATTGATCGTTGAATTTAAATGAACGATTAACTTTTTCTATTCGTCACATTAATTCCAATTGTATCAATGCTTTTTCTTCTTCTTCTTTTTTTTTTCTTTTTTATCTTTTTTAAATCAATCCCAAAATAAAACGATTAATAATCTCGAGCGTTGAAGGCGCGAAAGTTGGAGGTGCGAAAGAGCAGTTGGTTGTCCTCGAATGCTTGAGATATTTTACGAGGTGTCACGGTTGACAAGAGAAATTACGTAAGCCGATTGTCATCGTGACAACGAGCGTAGAACGACGATGGACGTCGGACGACGGGTAACGGACGTCGGACGTCGGACGACGACGACGACGACGACGATTACTTGGATTTTGCAATTGCACCGGTGGCTTTAAACTGCCGACAAGTATTTCTCTGGAGACATTGTTTATGGCACGAGCACCTCTCGCTGACCCCTTCCGTTACATTACACCCAACCAACTCTTTTCGCCACGCTCGAACGGTAATTCCGTCGTTGTTTTCCGAGGTCGAGGTCAAAGGATTTGTAAGAGAGTAATATATATATATATATATATATATATGTATATATATGGTTCTAAACAATTTAATGATATTAATTGAGAAATGCTTAGAGTCATTATATCATTTTTTAATTTTTTTTTTTTCTTTTTTTTTTCATTTCTTTTTTCTTTCTTCCTTCATCTCTTTTCATTAGAATTTTTATTATAACAATAATTGTTCTTATAGTTATTAGTTATTATAATTATTGTTATGATATAATTATTCCGTAGAAAAAGAATGGATCGTTCGATCGAGAGAAGATATTTCGATATTTCTTTTTTTTTTTTCTTTCTTTCTTTCTTTCTTTCTTTCTTTCTTTCTTTTCTTTTTTTTTCTCTTTTCTTTTTTCCTTTTCTCTTTCTTAAGCGACCACGCGTTAAATAAAGAAAACAACGAATTCGTCCTGGTGTTTCGGATCATTAAAATCGTTCGAAGTTATTCAACGGAGAAAGTAATCGACGATGAGAATTAAATGACCGACGACAACGACGAACCATCCGAGATACGTCGTGTATATAAGGTAGATCGAAACGAAAAGAATGACCTTCGGCCGTGCGATTTCTTACGATCGTTGACGTAACGATCGATCGATCGATCCTTGGATCGTTCTACGGTATTGCACGTTGTGGCTATGTTTAAAAATAAGCGATCGTAGTCGTTAAGGAGGATAAGAACTTTTGACCTTTTTTTTCCTTTTCTTTTTCTTTTTTTTTTCTTCGTCTTCAACGAATTCATTTGTAAACACATGGTACTCGTATAGGTACGTATAGACGCATTAAAAAAAAAAAAAAAAAAAAAGAAAAGAAGAAAAAAAGAAAAGATAAAAAAAATATAATGAATCACGTTTCTACGAAAGGATATATTATAGCTGAGTGTGCGAAATGATCGAGAAAAAAAAAAGGAAAAAAAAAAAAAAAATAAAAAGTAAAAAAAAAAAAGAAAAATAAAAGGTAGAAAACAAAAAAAAAGAAAAAAGAGAAGAAGAAGAAGAAGAAGAAGAAGAAGAAAAACGCATAAGAGTTATCCATCGGCCATATTTAAAAGTATAATTCGTCTTCACTAGTATAATCAATATATCTTTCATTTGTTATTTTCGCGCAAGGATAATTCACGCGTATAACCAAGCAGCTCTATCTTTTTTAAAATTTCGCAATTGGAGATTAGATTGCGCGAATTTAGCAAGGCCGTATTAAGAACGTCTTCCCGTGGAACGACGTTCCCGTTGTTGAGGAGAGAGAGGAGATGATACGTCACGTTAATCGATTATACGAATTATCATATTGCGTTGGCAATATGTACGTGGGGTTTTACGACGTAATCATTAGTTAACCGTAGATCTGTTATTATTATTATTATTATCATCATTATTATTATTATTATTATTATTATTATTGTTATTATTATTATCATCATCATAATTATCATTATAATCATGATCATCGATATTATCATTATTATTTACAAACGTTACAAATGATTGTTTCTCTATTCTTCTATAATAGGAACGTCTCTTCGCGAAAAAATGGTCAAGTTTCAAATGATACATCTAAGAGATATCGTCTTAAATTAGATATATCGTTCATTCGAATGTATATATCATCTATATACGATATATATATATAATCTGATATTAGATGAATCGTAGAGGAGTAATACTTGTTTACGAAGAAGATAAGCAAGTGAAGAAGCCGTGCGATGCTGACGTTGCGGAATCTTTGATAATCGCTGATGGTTAGTTACATTTCGGTAGTAGTACATTTCTTTGAGAGGAAAAATAAAGTGTGAGAAAGAAAGACAGAAAAAAAAACGAGAGAGAGAGAGAAAAGGAGAGGAAGATAGAGAGAAAGAGAGGGAGAGAGGAAACGAGTTGACCGAAAGAAAGGAAGGAAGAAACGAGAGAAAGAGAGAGAGAGAGAGAGAGAGAGAGAGAGAGAGAGAGAGAGAGAGGGAGTAGAAGAGACGCGAGAGGATAAGAAGAGGAATCGCGAGAGTGAAGGAGAGGGCCCTAGAAGCTCTGAAAACCAGTCTACGTGTCGCGACGCGCGAGAGGTCTGACCGCTCTTGACCCTCGGGCTCCGGGAGGCTGGAATTTATCGTCGAAGGACTCACCGTAGGCACACACGGCTGCCGCGCTCTATCCAAGGTCCGTCGAATCCCAAAGATGCGCCGACGGTGAGAGGAGAGAGAGATTCCCCACAGCTTTTTCGATCCGATCCTAACAACTTTTATTCGATGAGAGTGTTTCTCACACACAGCTGGATAAGAAGACGTCCTCCAGTTTTGGTCCAATCGAATACTCCGTAACTTTGTTCTTCTTTAAACTTAAAGAATTGGGAGACAGATATATACATACACACACATATATATATATATATGTATATATATATTATAAGATGAAAGAGATAAAGGATATATATATATATCTCTTTCTCTTTTTATATTGTCTTTTTTTTAATTCCTTTCACAGACGAGAAGACATCTTTCCTCTTCCTCTCACTCTCTGTCTTTCTCTCTCTCTCTCTCTCTCTCTCTCTCTCTCTCTCTCTCTCTCTCTCTCTCTATTTCTCTCTTTCTCTCTTCGTATCGGCACTGATATTCGCGGCACAACAGGTGAAAATCAAACCACCCGCGGAAGAAAACTCAAAAAATATTCATTAGAAATATAACGAAGTAGCAGGCGTCCGTTCTATTTTATATCTTTTTTCTTTTCTTTTTACTTCCTCCTCTCTCTCCTTCCGCGTATGTTCTTCTTTTTTCTTTTTTATTTCTCTCTTTTTTTTTTTTTTTTTTCTTTTTTCTTTCTTTACTTTCGTTCGTTTCGTTCAAACGACGACGATAAGGGATACGTATAAAAAAAAAAAAAGAAAAAAAAAAGAAAAAAAAACAAGAAAGAACGAGAAAATAAAATAATAATAATAATAATGATAATAATAATAATAAGAATTATTAATAATAATAATAATAATTGTAATTATAATAATAGTTGAGAAAACAAAAAAAAACGTAAATCCCTTATAGCAGACGCGTGTCGCGTTTACCACAAACGAGTCCGTCGAATCGCGAAACGTCGAACAAGTAGTAGAAGAAGTAGAGGAAGAAGAAGAAGAAGATGTAGAAGAAGAAGAAGAAGAAGAAGATGTAGAAGAAGAAGAAGAAGAAGAAGAAGAAGAAGAAGAAGAAGACGTAGTAGTAGTAGTAGTAAAAGTAGTAGTAATAGTAGTAGTAGAAGTAGAAGAAGAAGAAAGGATATAGAGAAAACGGGACGACAGGTGCAACGGGTGCAGCTGGCCCGGTCGTCGGCTTCGTACTGAAAGGGGCGCCTCGACGCCACTAACGCCGTCGCCGTTGCCGCCGTCGCACCGCGGTGACGGGACGAGGACGGGGAAGGGGAAGGGGATAGGGGAAAGAGGCAGGGGCAGAGGGAGGGACAGAAAGAAAGATAGATAGAGAGAGAGAGAGAGAGAGAGAGAGAGAGAGAGAGAGAGTGAGTGAGTGAGTGAGTGAGAGGGGAGACGTGGAAACTGGCTCCGACATTGGCGTGAAACGTGAAATATTATTTCAGAATTCGATTCGATTCGATTTATTTAAGATCGATTTGACTAGATTCTTTGTAAACTCTACGCCATTGGGGTTTAACGTTGCTCCTGCTCCTGCCACCACAAGTTTTCCCCACCATCGTTCTAGGAGGCTCGGGCCAACCACGTTTTCCCCTCCATTCTCCATTCGACTTTCCCCTCCCTCCCTCCCATCGTCCCTCCCTCCTTCCACTCGTCGTCCACCTCATCCTCCTACTCCTTCTCCTCCTTTTCCTCCTCCTCCTCCTCCTCCTCCTCTTCCTCCTCCTTCTCCTCCTCTTCTGGTCCACCTCCTCTTCCTCCTCTTCCCTCTCCTCCTTTAACCGTAGAACGACGCAGCACCGGCATACCGGCACGCTGGATATTCCAGCACTTCGTACCCGGTCCTCGATGGAGATGATGCTGGGCGGGTTCCTCGCGTTCCGGTAGGTCGGTGCCGGCCGGAGAACCGGACCGACTGCAAAAACGATTATGTTTCGTCCAGAGAAAGAGAGAGATGGATAGATATAGAGAGTGAGAGAGAGAGAGAGAATAAGAGAGAATGAGAGAGAAGGAAAGAGAGAGAGAGAGAATAAGAGAGAATGAGAGAGAAGGAAAGAGAGAGAGAGAGAATGAGAGAGAAGCTAAGAGAGAGAGAGAGAGAGAGAGAGAGAGAGAGAGAGAGAGAATATCTCTCTTGCCAAGGATCATGGAGATGGGGCATACTTCTTTCAAGCTTTCAAAAGTAACACGAAACTTGTCCTTCTGCCTTTCCCTTCATCTCAACACCCTCACCTGTATCTTCGAATATTTTTACATTGTATAAATATATATACATATATATATATATATATATTTTTTTTTTAATTTTACTCTTTTTTTTCTTTTTTTTTTTTTTTTTTTTTTATTCTATACTTCATTTCGATTTAGAAGGGTGAGACGATGAGAAATATCAGTTAAGACGAGTGATTATGAAAAGGGTACGCCTTATGTGTGTTCATGCCCGTGTATATGTGTATGTGTAAAAAGGGTTTGTTGAAAATTAAATTGGTCGGATTAATGTACCCTAGTTTGATGGTAAGACCTTATTTTCGTTTGGATAAATGGTTTTTTTTTTTTGGTATTAGATATCTCTAGACTATGAATCAATTGTACGAGAGTAAAAGATCGAAATCTAAATGGTATCGTCGCATTTGTTCTTCGATAAATGGTGTAATTCGAAAACTCATTTGTCCTATTAATGGACAGATAACGATTGGACGAATTAGTTCGATGATAAAGAAAAGCCGATGAGATAAGAAAAGTGACAGCTGCGTTGGCAGAATGTATTCGTTTTTCTTTCTTTCTTTCTTTCTTCTTTTTCTGTCTCTCTCTCTCTCTCTCTCTCCCTCTCTCCTTCACCTCCCTTTCTTTTCTCTTCTCCGGTCAATTTTCGAGGGGCTTGCATTTTTTCACCGAAAACGAGGGGTGAGATGAGATCGTCGAGCTCGTCACGGAAGATGGAATATCCGTGCAAACGTGTAGTAGGGTAGGATAGGGTAGGATAGGATAGGGTAGAGTAGGGTAAAGTATAGAGGGTTGGGAGTTGGGAGTTGGGGGTTGCCGGACGGCATTAAAATACTGTCGCAATTTTTAACGTCGGACACCGTGCAAAATGTTCATTCGTATCAGGATAC
>NC_140819.1:7405000-7407500 GCF_050613455.1 Vespa mandarinia
TAAATTACATTACTGCTACCCTAGGATAGATAAATGGATGGATACAAAGAGAAAGGGAGAGAGAAAGAGAGAGAAAGAGAAAGAGAGAGAAAGAGAAAGAGAGAGAGAGAAAGAAAGTGGTAAAGTTATGCCATCGCAAATCCCACGGCCGCTTTTATTTTAAAATGTACTACTAGTACTTCGAAAAATATATTACATATAAATATATATATATATATATATATATATATATATATATATATATATATATAGATAAATACATAGGCACACATATACAGTGCCTAACTGTTCTTATCCTTAATTATTGTTGTAACGGTAGTAGGTAAGAGAGCCTGATACATTTGTACGTGAAACTACGTCGATCGTCGTCGTCGTCGTCGTCGTCGTCGTCGTCGTCGTTGTCGTCGTCGTCGTTGTCGTCGTCGTCGTCGTAACGTTCTATTATTATCTCGGAGACATGCGAACGAAATTGTACATAGGTAAATAAGATCAACTTTTATGTTACGTTTAGTCAAGGAAACAAGCGTGTCTTTTGTTTTTATTGTTTCTCGATTGGATAATAAAAAGAAAAGAATAAAAGAAATAAAAAAAGAAAAAAAAAAGGAAAAAAAAAGAAAAAGAAAAAGAAAAAGAAAAAGGATTGAGCACATAAGGAAGCTATAAATATTTGTTTTGTTTTTTTCTTTTCTTTTCTCTCTTTTTTTTTTTTATTTTTGAAGCTATAAATAATTGTTATTTTTTTAATGTATCGTATCAGTCAAAAGAAAAAAAAAAAAGAAAATAATAATAATAATAAAGAAATAACAATTTTATTCGAAAGTATGATGAATTATCGAAAATTTTGATATCGTTTATCCCATCAATTCGATAATATTAAATCTCGTTAAAATTAATTTATTATTTAAACGCGAACGTTTGAATAAAATTTGTCGATATAAAAAAAAAAAAAAGAAAAAAAAAATATGCACTTATTCTCGTGAATGATTTAATTAAATCCAAATTTAAGTTACGACGTCTTAACATATTTATTTTTACTTGAGATTATTTTGATGATCGAGGGCTAATTTTTCCGTTCTTTTTCTCCATTTTATCGACTCTACTATTCTATATATATATATATATATATATATATATATATATATATATATATATATATAATATTGTAATTAATATTATATATATATATATATACATATATATATATAGGAGAAACATCTAATTTACTTTGGTAACTTTTAAGCAGTACCGCTATACATTGCACGTTCATCATAGGCACTTTCTAAACGCACGGATATACGGATAAATTCAGCGCTAATGAAGCTATCTCTTTGGAGAGACCGAGGACGGGAGGAGGTTCGGCGATCGCGACGTAAAAGTTAGGTGAACTCGCTCTTACGATCGGACCGAGAGGTATGCTAATTAAGAGACGAGGTCACCTAGATTGACAGGGGAGAGACACCACAAACCGTGCACGGTGAAACGCATGTTATACCGAGTATGGTGTTTTTCATTGAACGAAGGAGAAGTTATTTCTATGATTTTATCATAATAGAAAAATTCCAATGTTATAACGTTCTAATTGTAAACATTCGTTTCTTCTTTTTTTTTTTTTTTTTTTTTTTTTCTTCTTACATCAACAATTCTTTTTTCCGGTGGATCTCGTAATATCTAATGCATCGAGATGTCGATTGATCGTCGTTTTCATTGAGGAATAGTTTTTTTTTTTTTTTTTTTTTTTTCTACAAAACGCGACACAATTCTCTAATTTTCGTTAGACCTCGGTACAATCGAATGATAATTGTAATGGGGGGGAAAAATAAAAGAAAAAATAAAACAGAGACAATTTTAATTATCAGACTTGGACGACTGTTACGATCGAGAGTGATCGTGATCGACTCCATAGGCGGAAATCGTTAATTAAATGGCCGATTAAACGAACGCATACGGCAATAGAAGGTGCAATTAGTCCGTTCGCGAATATAACGGTAATTCGCGTATACCCGTTTAATCGTCATTGATTGCGTTCGACTATTAAACGGCGAATCGATTATAACGTTTACGCGTACGATCGATAGGTAACTACCTATTATTTACCAAGGAAATAGAAAGAGAAGGAGATTCGAAGAGGAAAAATTCAATTTTTATTATTATTAATCAGACAAGGATTGATATATATATATATATATTACTTGATTACTTTGTCATCAATGAAAGTGTTATATAACTTGGAAAAAATGTCAAAAAGAAAAAAAAAGAAAAAGAACGAACTACTTCATTTCATTCGTTTCTTATCTTATCCTTTTTGATTGTTCTTTTTTTTTTATTTTTTTTCCTTTTTTTTTTGGAACGATATAACGGAGTCGAATTTTTAATAACAATAATATTCGTTATGAAAGATTTGAAAATTTTCTTTTATCTGTTTATAAATGTTAAACTAAATTTCCCCGTCAGATTATAATCGTTAAATTGTCCAATGGAAAGAAACAATTTTCTTCTTTTT
>NC_140819.1:7412500-7420000 GCF_050613455.1 Vespa mandarinia
AAATAATAATTGAAACGAGTATCAAGTGGATGTATGGGATAACTAGGAGAAAAAAATCTGATCTTTATTTTTCTTTCTTTTCTTTTTTTTTTTTTCTTTTTTTTTGTTATCTCCTCTCTCTCTCTCTCTCTCTCTCTCTCTCTCTGTCTGTCTGTCTGTCTCTCTGTCTCTCTATTTCTTTCTTTCTTTTTTCCTTTCCCCATTCTTTCTGTTCCCTTACTCTTTGGATCTCTTTAACTAGAGAGTCGTGATAGACTGTGGGAATCGTTCGAACGTCCAGATCGTTGAGTCTTGATACTAGTCGCTCGATTAGGTTCCACTGATGTTTTAGACTGATCACTCCCGTGAGAAAAAGAAAGATAGAGATAGAGATAGAGATAGAGATAAGGATAGAGAGATAGAAAATAGAAAGAGAGGATTAAAGGTGAAAAAGAAATGGTATCTCCTTTCTAACGAGATATATATCGTGCTTTGTCAGCTTCGACGTTTCTTATTAAAAAGTACGAGGATATTTCGAGTTTCTTTAAATCTAAAGAAAAAGGAAGAAGAAAAGAAAAGAGAAAAAGACAGGAAGAAAAAGAAAATAAATCAATCGATCAAAATAACAACAGTAACGACTATAATAACGATCAACGATTACAACGATAATAACGATGACTCGCATTTTAAGAAAGAAAGAAAGAAAAAGAAAAAGAAAAAGAAAAGAAAAGAAAAGAAAAAAATAAAAGAAAGAGAAGAAAAAAAAATAAAGAAAAAAAGAAGCAAAAAAAGGGAAAAATACAAGAAAAAAGAAAAAAAACCACAAGGAATGTTGTGGTTTGGCACAAAGGAGAAAGCTAATTAGCAAAGTCCAATTAGTTAAGACCACGCTTTCGCAATGTAAGATTTTTCGAGGTGTTAACGTATCCTGGCATCTTTCATGCCAAAAGGAAGAGGAGGTGGAGGAGGACGAGAAGGAGGAAGATGAGAATGAAGATGAGGAGGAGATGTGGGAGGTGTACGTGTGTTATATGCCAAATTGGTAACTCGATCGTCCTCAACTCTCGTGAGACACTTTTGATGTCAAGGAGAAACTCTCTTTCTAACGTTTGTTAAATTAGATTAGTCGCATACTAGGATAGACAATTGTCTTCTAAAACGAAAGCCAAGTGATTAAGATGTTACGTCTGTAAAGAGAAAGAGACAGAGAAAGAGAGAGAGAGAGAGAGAGAGAGAGAGAGAGAGAGTAGAATGATTTATTAATCTTTTGACTCGTGGACTCTTTACCGAGTACCGAGACAGAGATCGATGTTTAATATTATAGTCAATTAATTGACGATTAATTCGCAGGACTTTCTTGCATTTGAAAATTCCTTTCTTAAGATTATATCCTTTTCTTTCTTTATTTCCCATCTTAACCATATGAAAATCAATTTTTATCATTAATTTAAATCGTCTTCTTCGTCGTCGTGATCGTCGTCAGTGATTTCAATAAATACATTAACGCTTAATCGAATCTTATTATCGTTCTCATAGTGATTTATATTTTAGAAAATGAAAATGAAAGAGGAGGGGGGTGGGGCGGGCGGGGAGGAGGGGGAAAAAGGATAAAGAAAAAGACAAGGAAATAAGAAAATAAAAGATAATGCGAAGTTCTCTCTTGGAATCATTGCTCTTTTCTCTTTTTTTTTTATCTCTCTCTCTCTCTCTTTGGGTTTTTGGTTCGCTCTGGTAAGAAAAAAGAAAAGAAAAGAAAAGTGAAAAAGAAAGGAGCAAGGAATATAAATGGAGAGGAAGAACTGTCCTGTCCTGTTCACGAAGAGAACTCCTGACCCGAATATCGTGGCAATGACCGGACGAAAGGCTCGAAACGAGTGGCTCGAACGAGAGACTTGGCTGAACGTGATGCGTGGCGGCGATAATTAGTATTCTAGCGCTCTCGAGAGCCCAACCGAGTATATTAGTCTATTATCCGTCCGGCTAATTTGCCTCGGCGGTGCCACTTAGAACCAAGAGTTGAGGACTTTCTCCATCCTTGTATATCTATCTGCAAGTACCTCCGACGCTCTTTTTGCCCTCGCACTCTTACGTTCTTTAACAAATCTCTACAGTTCGATTTAAAATAACTAGACTCTCTCTCTTAGATATTTATAGACACATACACGCACCTACATATACGTCTGTCTGTCTATCTGTCTGTCTGGCTGTGTATGTATGTATGTATGTATGTATGTATCTATGTATGTATGTGTGGATATATGTGTGTCATTAGAAAATATATCTTTTTATTTGATTATTCTGATGAATTTAAATACGATAAAATATATTCTTTATCATCGTAGTAATAATAGATTTCGTTCGAACGTTTTGATTAAATATTAATTAAGTATTGAAGTTACGAGTTTTTTCTTTGGGTTAATGAAAGATTGGATTTCTTTTTTTTTTTTTGTCTTTTTTTTTTATTTTTTTTTTTTTTCTTTGCTTTTCTTTTTATTCGATAATAGTTTTGAAAGAACCGGTAGAGGAGGAATCGTAATATCACCTTTTGTAAAAGTCAACGAAGCGAACAACATGTGTTTTTTTTTTTTTTTCTTTTTTTTTCCTTTTTTTTTTTGGACTTATTTCATCGTTCCGCGATCTAACTGATTGCTTTTGATTATGGATATATAGATGGAAGAGAAAGAAAGAGATGGAGAAAGAGAGAAAAAGAAAGAAACAGAGAGAAAGAGAGAGAATACGGATTAAACTGTGCGTGCACGCAAAATTTCAACTTTCCTTCTTCTAATCCATCTAACTCTTTCCATTTGAAATTATTACCTGTATAAGACGAAACTTCGTTCCTTCCGGGTGTTTTATAGATATTAAACGTCATTCTTACAACAATCGCTGACTCTCTCTCTCTTTCTCTCTCTTATTTTCTTTTATCATTTTTTTTTAATTTCTCATTTTTTAGAAGGTGAGCAAAGAAAGAGAAAGACAGAGAGAGAGAGAGAGAGAGAGAAAGAGAGAGAGAGAGAGAGAGAAAGAAAGAGAGAGAGAGAGATAAACTCATTCACATAGCACGTTTCGTAAAAACTATTACAAAATGTCGGCCATTGTTAACGAGAGACTCACGTAAGTTCGAATGAAGATATAATCATACAGTGAAGAATATATTACATAATATATACATATATATATATATAAAATATATGTATATATATATATATATATTTTGTTTGTTTTATCAATGATTTTTAATTGACGTATATATTGTAAGTTTTGATTATGTTTTTAAAAGTTCTTTTTTCTTTACTTTACATTGTTCTTGTGTATACAATGAATGAAGTAAACGTTCGACACACATTTACAATTATCTGCCATTGGATGTAAATCATGTGCGCTATTTTACAGATATAATATATGCTAAAAGAGAGAAAGAGAGAGAGAGAGAGAGAGAGAGAGAGAGAGAGAGAACGTAGATACCATTTACTTCTTTACAAAGAAGTGATGAAAATGTTCGCTGTTGCGTTTATTAGTATTATTTTTCTTTAAGGAAACAGTGGAACGTGCGAATTTTTTCTTCTTCATCTTCTTCTTCCTCTTCTTCTTCTTCCTCTTCTTCCTTTCTTATCCTCATTGTTTTTTCTTTTATTTTTTTTTTCTTGTTTAATAATCCGTTGTTAATTGATTAATTGATATACTTACGTGTTTTTAATTCGGTTTGCAAAGGCTCATTTACAATGAATGGTAATAGAGTGCAAGCAAATTACGGAGCCAAGGAAAAAGCATGCTTTTTAAGCGATAAACGTATTTACTTTAGGCTAATCTCACTTTCCCTATTTTCGTTAGTAACATACATATATACATAGATACATATATATATATATATATACACATTCATAGTTACCAGAGCTATGAGAGACTTATTTCAAAGGCACATTGTCGTTGTTTAATCTTCTCTCTCAAGGATATCCTCCACTTTCATAAGACTAACGAACGATCTTTTCGAGCTTATCTTTTTCATTCTCCAACTTTGTAAAGTAGAAACAGTTGCACGTGCGTTCGTTAACGATTATAATAAAAACAAAAAAAAAAGAAGAAAAAAAAAAAGAAAGAAAAGTAAAGAAAAAAGAAAAGAAAAGTTGCGTGGAAAGAAATCTCCGATTATTTCAGATGAATGGAGAAACGTTTTCTATATTTATACATACATATATATATATATATAATCGAGATATCTACGTGTAGATATATACGATATAGATATATATATATATATATATATATATATAAAATTTTTTTTTTATGTATAATTAAGGTACTGCAAAGCAGACATATTTTCATGCTTATATAATATTTCTTACATTATTATTATATCAAAATAACTTAATAATTATATTTAATTATATAGAAATCCATAGATTTACATGGTTCGAAATAAATAGCTGTGCGAAGTAAAAAGTTTTCCTTTTTTCTTTCTTTCTTTTTTCTCTCTCTCTCTCTCTCTCTTTCTCTCTATTTTTTCTCATTTCCAAGGAAAGAAAGAAAGAAAGAAAGAAAGAAAGAAATATTTGTCAGCTTTCGCCAATTAAAATATCGGTGAATAATACAAAGGAAAAACATAAAAACATTTTTTTTTTTTTTTTTTTTTTCATTAATACTTAATACAAAATAAATGAGATAGATACGTATACTAATTATCCTATGTAAGGATCAGTTAAGAAGAAAAAAAGAAAAGAAGAAAAAAAGAAAAGAAATCAAAATATTTTCTTTCTTTCGGTTTTGTATTTTTCTTTTTTTTTTTTTTTTCTTTTTATTGACTTAACACATAATAAACACATCGTCGTAATTGAAGATACGGCCTTAATGTTTATATAATTTATAAATTATTTATATCGACGTAAGGGGAAAGCGCGGGTCTTGGCTTTCTTATTCGAATATTTTCCATGGTAAGAGAAGAATATAGAAAGTAAACGAATCTGAACGAAGCGAAGAAGGAGGACTATGATAGGACGAGGATGAGAGGTGAAGAGATCGTGGTGGATGTTGTGATGGAAGTGGAGATGGAGATGGAGAAGGGTGAAGGGGGTGTTCGTTGAGGCCGGATAAGGTCGTAACTAGAAGCATCACCCGGTTATAATAAGGGACGCATAAAGCGCATGCTACACTGAATACGAAACTTCCGGTGGTACTCGACTTTCCCACACAACAAACATAAATGACGTCTCGAAAGATTCATTCGTCTTCGCGAAAGTAAGTAAATAAGCAAGCAAGTACTTACTTACGCGTAATTTCATGGCAACGCGTTACTAATTGGACGATTTTTAATTTAACCATAAGAGTCAAGGTCGTTCGACTTTTATATATATATATATATATATATATATATATATATGTATGTATGTATGTATGTATGTATGTACGTATGCATAATATTCATAGATATTATACGCTTTTTATTCTCTCTTTTTCTCTCGTTCTCGTATATCTCATCTTTTAGATTTTTAGAAGAGAAATATATATATATATATTTTTCTTTTTTTTTCTTTTAATTATCATCATCATTATTATGATGAACAGATTTTAAAAGTGTCTTTATTATGGAACGTGATTATTAAAAGGAGAAACGTTTCATTATGGAAAATAGAAAAATTTATCGTCTGGAACTTTAGTCGAAATATGTACATGCATATGTATGTATGTATGTATGTATGTATGTATGTATGTATATAATAAAAATACACATTGTTAGAAATAATTTATTTGGCATACAGAGAGGAAAAAAGAAAACGATACCAAAAAAAAAAGAAAAAAAAAAGAAACGAAAAAGAAAAAATAAATAAATAAAATTAATAATAATAAATAAAAAGAAGAAAGATGGTCGTTTTTGCGGTCATGCATATATATATATAAATCATATTCAAGTATTGTACGCATTTTATTTATGTATGTTAGATTAGAAAACAATTTACAAATATCTCGTAATTGAGAATATGAATGTCGTATTTACGTCTCTCCTTTGTGACATATTCGTTCTTGTTTTGATTAACATATCTATTACACTTAGATCGAGATATATAGTAGCATAGATTTAATTCAAATTTATATATATATATATATATATATATATATATATATATATATCATCACATAATTAATAATTATATTTATTAAATCTTTTATCGATTTAAATAATAATCTAACATAAAGACAAAATTTAATGTTAATTAGATAAAAAGAATTGATCAAACTGACCAATCTAATGTATCAAGAAGATAGATAGAAAGTTGTCGTTCGTAATAGATCATTACGAAGAATATACTACTACGTTCTCTATTAGAGAAAATACTTGGATAAAAGTCGTACTTATTTCATTTTCTTTCGTTATTAACTATCTCGATATAAGCGAAGTTCTATCGCTATACATTTTATATTACGTGATCGAAAATATACCTTTAATTCGATTTATACGTATGTACGTATATCGTGGTATGTAACTAATAATTATACGTCTTATTTTATTTAGATAATAATTAGACATACGTATGTAAGTAAGATTAATATCAAATTAGATAAAATTTGATCGAATTGATCATATAGGCGCCTATAAAGAAGGAATGTATTTTTATTATATAAATATATATATACATACATATATATATATATAGATAGAGAGAGAGAGAGAAAGAGAGAAAGATCATAAAGGTTCAACGATGAAGAAACAACAATGTCCTTAGTCTTCGTCATCTAAGACTTAGACTTAGACTTAGACTTAGACGTAGACTTAGACTTAGACTTCCTTCTTCCGTATTTGAAGCTGTGCATTTGAAAACGCAACGAACGACACGATGGCGACGACAACGACGACGATGACGATGATGACGACGTTTCTTTCTTTTCTCTCTCTCTCTCTTTCTCTCTCTCTCTCTCTCTCTCTCTCTCTCTCTTTCTCTTTTGACGATGACTGGGATCTACGCGTAGTTTAACACTCTCCACGCTTTAAAACGCGCGAGTGTGTGCAACGCTCGAGAAACGACGGCCTAGAGGAAAATGAATGGAACCCGTTCGCACGGACTACGGAAGAGGGAGAAAGAGAGAGATAGAAAGAGAGAGAGAGAGAGAGAGAGAGAGAGAGAGAGAAAGAGAAAAAGAGAGAGGGAGAGAGAGAGAGAGAGAGAGTTAGTCCAATGCCAAGGTTGCCTACAATTACGTTCACGCAAGTACTGCTACCGCATTCAAATTGATCTAATCGTTAAACAAATATAATATTATTATTGTATCACGCGATCGTCTATTTGAAATTACTTTTTTTTTCTTTTGTTTTTACTTTTATTTATTTATTTATTTATTTATTTATTTATTTATTTATTTATTTATTTACTTTTTCTTTTTCTTTTTCTTTATATCGTCTAAAACGATCAGTCTAATTTATTTTTGTAAATCTATATAATCGTCATTTGTGAAAAAAAAAAATCAGGATTATTATATCTTTTTTTTTTTTCTTTTTTTTTTTTTTCTTTTTTTTCTTTTTCGTAATTTCAT
>NC_140819.1:7425000-7455000 GCF_050613455.1 Vespa mandarinia
CGGGATTTTAATTTTTCTTCTTTATTTTTTTTTTTCTACGAAAAATTTTTGCTTTTACAAATATACATATATCTGTGTTATATTAGCAACAAAAGTGAAAATAAAATTGATAAGCTCTACGATAAGATATGAGAATTTATTGAACGATAATTCTTGTGATTGGTAAAAGCGAATGATTAAACGTTTACATAGATAAATATATATATATATATATATATATGTATATGTATATTTATGCGTGCATGTGTGTGTGTGTGTGTGTGTGAATATAAGGTACGTATATAAATATGTACATAGAATCACCGTTTGCTCGCTTACATGGAGTGTCAGAAAGTTGCGGATTATCGAAGCTAGATAATTTCTTTCACGCGACCGCGAGCTCTCGTTCGTTCTACGAATGCCGATAGGCCTTTGCGTTCTACGACCTGGAAGCCAACCGGAACAGAAACGTCCTTGCATCGTTAACCGGTGTGTCCTTGTACATAATTATTTTTCTCTTTCTCTCTCTCTCTCTCTCTCTCTCTCTCTCCTTTTTCCTTTTTTTTTTTTTCTTCTTTTAGAAAGCCGTTCTACGCCGTATCAAATGTAGATAATACAGACGATTATTTCCAAACAATGCAAATTCACAGCCATTGATAATATATTAAGGCCCATAAGCACGATATATATTTTATATTAAATTAACGTAATTGATTATATTTAATGCAAATTAATGCAAGGTAAATGTTATTTATTTAAAAAAAAAAAAAAAAAAAAAAAGAATCATTATTACAAAGATCCACGTAGATATTCGCTCGTATATTATTACATACGTACGTCTAAATAAATATCTAATTGGGAAATAATTGATATATCAAAGATGAATTGAATTAGATCGAAATGATATATGATTGGATATAAATGAACGATAATAAATTAATTAGCTCGAGGGATAAATTTAATTGTATCATTTGATTGATTTATCGTTTAAGGGACAATCTACCTGATAAAAAATCTTCGATCATTCCTTCCTTTTTCTTTTTCTTTTTTTTCTTTTTCTTTCATTCGTTTTGTTTGTTTTCTTTCAATGTACACATATGTAAAAAAAAAAAAAAAAAAAAAAAAAAAGAAAAAAAAGAAGAAAAAAAAGAAAAGAAAAAAAAAAAGAAAAAGGGTAACAAGGAATCATGCACAATAAAATATCGATTGTACGAGTATGTAGGATCCGTTCGAGTATGGTTGTCCTATCGAACGTAATCGGCCACGCCACTTTCACTAATGCACCGTTTACAACCCGGACGAGTTATGCTCGTGTCGCGTTAACCTTCTCCTCCTCCTCCTCCTCCTCCTCCTCCTCCTCCTCCTTTTCTCCGATATGCCAGGAGGAGAATCGAAGAAGAAGAAGAAGAAGAAGAAGAAAAGGAAAAGGAAGAGGAAGAGGAAAAAGAGAAGAAATAGAAGGAGAAGGAAATAACATCGAAGCTTTCAAGTCGATATAGTTTTATACTAGGTTAGATCGAGGTGAAATTCAGTTCGAAGCGGAAAACGCGCTCGTGTGTATATTTTTTTTCTTTCTTTCTTTCTTTCTTTCTTTTTTTCTTCTTTTTTTTTCTTTTCTTTTTTTTTTCATTTTTTTTTCCCTCGCGATTTCATCGTTTCTTCGATCGTTGAAAGGTAAATCATGCTTGAGAGCCACACGAGTTAAGTGAGTACCTTACGTGCAAGAGTATACCTCCCCCGTTGTCTCCTAACACGTCGTTGTTAGTTTTATTGCTTTAGGAGAGAAAAAAAAAAAGAAAAAAAAAAGAAAAAAAAAAAAAAAGAAAGAAAAGAACAAAGAAAGAGAGAAAAAAAAAGGAGAAAAAGAGAAGAAAAATTTAGTCTCTTAATTTCGACGCAAAATATTTTTCTTTTTTTCTCGATTCATTGTAAATCGCAAAAGAAAAATTCTTCTTGTCTTTTTTTTTATTTTTTTTTTTTTTTATTTCTTTCTTTTTATTTTTTCTTGTTTTACTTTTCTTTTATGTATATATATATATACATACATATATATAAATATATGTATTTTTTTTTCACTCAATCGCATGTTTAACATACACAAAGAGAGAAAAGGTGAGAGAGAGAGAGAGAGAGAGAGAAAGAGTGCATAAACAGTTGTTACATCGTTTACGGATAATCGAATTTATAATAGGAATAAATTCAAGTTCATTTGCTTTAGAAATAAATCTATCTGGGCCGGAACCAAAGGCGGCGAACTAGTCCTGATAACTCAGCTTGTTTCTCCAATTAAAATCAAAAGAGCGAGGATCTCAAGTAGAACGCAGCACACTTTCGATTCAGCATACGGTATGTTCTACGCATATAGGTATATATATATATGTGTGTGTGTGTGTGTGTGTGTATACGCGCGCACGTACGTATATATATATATATATATATATGACTGTTCGATAGTTAACCAACGGCAAATGGCACGCCAGCGCATATTCCGCGCGCCACTGATTGTTAAAACGATCGTCATTAAATAACTCTCGTTGCTGTTTTTTCCCTTTTTTTGTTTTTTTTTCTTTTTTTTTTTTTTTTTTTTTTTTTTTATACTGATTTTTTCCAATCGCAAAAAGAAAATGGAACATTTTATTCGTATTTTAGGGATTTCTTTTTTCTTTTTTTTTCTCCTTTTTTTCTTTTCCCCTCCTTATTAACTGAACACAATATCACATATCCATAATTTATTTTCTTCGTTTTTACGAGATAATTACATAGCACGTATCCATTGATTTTCTAACATGTCAGATTTGTCTTAACTTTATTACTATTTATTTATTTAATTCCTTTCCTTTTTTTTTGTTGACTTTTTTTTTTCTTTTTTTTGTCGAGGAGGACTGAGGGGGCCGGTTTCTTTTTGGTTTTGCAGAAGAAATCGTTTTGCACGAATGTTAATCGTCGAAATGTAGAGCAGTTAAGAAAGACACGAATAAGTTCAAAAACATGTGTAAGATACAATTAAGGAGAATCTCGCTTTTCTCTGACCTTTCGACATCGAGTAATGAAGATTTCTCGACGTTAGGTCTCGCGCTAAAAGCAGGCCATCGAAATGGAAGTAGACTAATTAATATGAGCCAAACTCTCTTCCCCGAACTCGTCTTAAAGTATTAGAAAGAGATTGTATAGAAAAAGGAAAAAAAGTGAAAGAAAGGGAAAACAAAAACAAAAAAAAGAAAAAAAGAGAAACAAAAAAGAAAAAGATTGAAATCGTTCATTCTTTACTTTGATCCCACGCGAATTGAACGAGCTCGATTTCATCCTTTGATCGTATCGATCTTAAAGATCGTGCGATATTTAAAAGTCATTAATGGAAATTAGACGACGTAATAATTTTTTTTTTTTTTTTTTTTTTTTTTTTTAATTTCTTTTTTTGCACTCAATAATATTTTGTCGAAACGATCGTAAAATTTTTCTAATGTACTTAACAATTTTCTTTTAATTTCATTGACAAAAGAAAAATATTAAATCTTTACAATTTAATTATTATATATATATATATATTTAAGAGAGAAAGAGAGAAGAAGAAATTAGTATTCCTGAGTAAACTCAACGATTACGTCATTTTCTTCAATGATACTGTAAAAAAATGTTCAACGTATACGATAATTATTTCTATTTCTACTTCTATTTCTATTTCTATTTACAATTCGATATATCGTAAGAGTCTTCATTTCTTTTTCATAGACTTCTAATAATTACGAGGAGTAACTCATATATACACTACTTAAGGCGTGTCCTTCCTTTTTCTTTGAATGAACTATTCGAACAGAGTCAATGGTATGCAAATTTCACTTATCTCTTGTCAAGGAGAAATGAATAGAAATGAATAGTTTAAAATGACTGACCGGAAGTAAATATCTTATGCGTCTATACTTCATGTTTTCTATTTTTCTTCTTCTTCTTCTTCTTCTTTTTTTTTCTTTTCTTTTTTCTTTTATCTCGAAGAACAGAATTCTTGACTAAGAAGAAAAAAACAAAAAAAAGAACAGAAAAGAAAGAAGCAATAATCGCCATTACTAATGAGAGAAATATTTCATTGGTCGTTTTATCATTAACAAAAAATGTTATTCTCTCTCTCTCTCTCTCTCTCTCTCTCTCTTCCTCTCTCTCTTTCTTTTTGTTAATGAATTCATTCGTTTGAAAAAAAACATTATTGAAGAATGGACAAGAGTCAAGGATCGTGATTCATACATGTGTAAAAGATGCCGCGAGAGTCATCGAGATAGATGAGTATACTACTTCGAAAATGACACGTTTCTAATTCTCCTGACTTTACGTATGTACAGATCGCACACTTAGAAACGTACATATAAAGTTAGTAAGTATAAAAAGATGATGTATCCACGTCTCAAGAATCCACCTGACCCATCGTACGAGCAATTACGATACAAACGGGAGAAATAGTGGGCGGGAAAGTTGTTTGCATGCATCGCTTGTCTTCCTTCGTTCTATAGAAAGGTGTTTTCATTTTCTTTTTCTTTTTTGTTACTTCTGTCTCTCTTTCTCTTTCTCTCTCTCTCTCTCTCTCTCTCTCTCTCTCTCTCTCTCTCTATCTATCTATCTATCTATTTATCTATTTCTATATCTTTCGAAAGAGAAGCTTGGATAAAAGTGTTTCGATCCAATAAATTTCGATATTATTAATATAAAATTTCAATGTTAATAAAGTCGTTTATGTGTTCGACATGGAAAATCCAAGAGAGAGAGAGAGAGAGAGAGACATGGAGTTATTCCATTACTTTCTCCTTAAACTTAATCTAATACACTCGTAAAAATTTCATATGCTAGCACGAAATAAAATGACTTGCACGACGTTATATATATATATATATATATATATATATATATATATATATCGAAGTATGTATATATCGGCTAAGATCTCTATCATAATTTCAATTCTAATAAATATTATAGATTAGATATAAATATTACAGATTGTAGATACAAAATAAATGTATGAGATAGATTTTTAACAAAAAAAAAAAAAAAACATTCATTTTTTTTTTTTTTTATTTGCACGTACACTCACGTTATAACGAGATACATTTCTATTTTTTTTCTTCTTATTTTCCTCATTTCTTTTGTCCTCACTCCTTTTTTTTTTGTCTTTTTTTTTTGTTTTTTAATCTTAGATGAATGACGCAATCGACGGAATCAAACCGCGAACGATTTTTTTCGTACTGTTGTCTGATTTACAAATCTATATAACCGAGATAAGCGCAAATTAATATTAATTATATCATAGATTACTTTTCTTATTTTGTTTGTATTTTTCTTTTTTGTTCTTTTTTTTCCGTTTTTTTCTTTTCTTTTCTTTTCTCTTTTACGTGGCAAGGCAAATTCTCGAGGTAACATTATCGTTGAACGAGGAAGAAACTTGCGTAAACGAAGATTTACTCTGACCGAATCGTAGTCGAGAAGAGGGGGCGGAATACTATACTGGAATGCAATATTTAAATGCTAAGAGCTTCGTCTATTTTTCTTTTTCTTCTTATTTTTTTTTTCTTTTTTTTTTTTTCATTCCTTCTTTCTTTCATCTCTTTTTTCTTCTCCTTCATCGTTCTCTTTTTTTTCCCTTGTCTTCTTTCTTTCTCTCGAGAGTAGAAGTCACGAACGATAGTAAGAAAAGTCTCTCTTTTTCTCTCTCTCTCTCTCTCTCTCTCTCTCTCTTTCTTCTCATCCTGGGTGGCCGCAGCGTCACTTCGAGAAAAACACTTGAGATAAACGTTACGTCATTCTAAAAATAACGATCGATAAGAGGAGGTACGAAATAACTTACGAAGTAAGCAAACGAGAGTTGTTAGAGAGAGAGAGAGAAAGAGAGAGAGAGAAAGATAGATATAGAGATAGAAAGAGAAAGAAAAAAAAGAGAAAGAGAGAGAACGAGAGAGAGAGAGAGAGAGAGAGAGAGAGAGAGAGAGAGAGAGAGTGAGAGTATGAATCAAACTTTTATTTATCCTTTCTTATATAATTTACATCGTCCGTAAGACGCTACCGTTAATAATACATATTTACGTTCATACGTTGTCTCGTGAAATTTTTCATACATGTATTTCTATCGTCGATCTCATCGACGATATGCGGTTTCTTCTCTGTGGTCTGTTGACTGCGGTACGCAGTTCGCGAGTGAAGGAAAAAAGAAGAAAAAAAAAAAAGAAAAAAAAAACACGGTTTCAAACTTCGAGAACGTATGTATGCGTGTACACTTGAAGACGATCAACCTACGACTTATATGTATACATACATATCTATATATTTATACGTATGTATATGTATGTGTATGTATGTACGTATGTAAATTAAGATTTTCCATGGCTTTTCTTTGTAACTAATCGATCCTAGTCGACGATGAGAAAAACATATTTACGACAGATGGTCAACGGTAAGTTCGTAGAGTAACGTTGATTTATTTTCAAGAAATTTAATAGTCGAAATTCTCTCTTTTCTTCTTTTCTTCTTTTTTTTTATCTTCTTCTTCTTCTTCTTCTTCTTCTTCTTCTTCTTCTTCTTCCTCCTCCTTCTCTTCTTCTTCTTCTTATTTCTCTCTCATCATTCTTCGTGAACGAATTTATGACAATAGAAAGGCGAGACGTGTTAAACGTCGTCCGACAGCAGCAACTTCGAAATTCATGAGCCGAAGGTCGTTAACTTCTAATTGATTCGCATGTAAAAAATTAGTCGAGGCTTGTCTTTCTATTCTTTATATACCACTTGTTCGTACACATACACACATAAACACACGCATATATGCACATATATATATATATATATATACTCTTCGATCCTCTCATCGAGTAACATAAAATATCAACAATAATCGACTCATGGTATTGTCTGACATTAACGATCCTATGAATAACAGTCCCATAATATTTCTAAAAGTTTTAATATCGATATAATATAATATAACGTGCGTTAAACGAGATTACGATCATCCATCGATATGAATATTTTATCGATGATATTACTAAAAAAAAAAAAGAAAAAAAATGTTCATGATTATTAACACGAATCGTATCATTTTTGATCTCACAAAAATTATTTCTCAGTATGATCTCTTGAAGAAACTTTTTCAAAGACTAGATCCTTTACCCTTCCACTTTCCCGCCGCTTCTCTGTCCACGTCCACGTCTCATTCTCGCTCAACCCCCATGCATTTCTCTTGTCCCTTACCCTCCATACCTTCCACTTTTTCCCATTGCAATCATTTTTCGCGGTTAATCTTTTTCTCTTTCCATTAAAAAATTAGATAGAAGAGAACGTTAGCTTTAAAGACGATGCAAATAAATGGAACGGTAGGAAACGATGAAAGATAATGAAGAGCATTATGGTTTTCAGTGGTAGCTGTGGGAAGGAGGGGGTGGGGTGGAGTGGGTTGGAGTAGGGTGGGGTGAGAAAGGGACAAGGGAGGAGATGAGGGAAAGGAGAATGGGACAGGGGGATGAGGATATGTAGAATGAGAGAGGAGGAGGTTAAGGGGATAGGGGAGTAAAAGGTGAGTGGGGTGGCAACGGGTAGGGAAATAAATGTCTTAACTATATGCGCATAGTGATAAACGTAAAGGACGGCAATTTATCGTAGAAGAAATTACAGCTGTTGCGGTTCGTTTTACCGTTTAGTCGGTTATCCATACGGCTGTCCTTCCACTAAAGGCAACCACAGCGCTTTCTTGTCCATGCTAGTAGCTTCCAATGTGATGCCGTCGTTCTGCACGTTCTGACTGTCGTTAGTCTAGGTACACATACACATATATATATACATATACGTATTACATGTATATATGTATGTATGTATGTATGTATGTATGTGTGTATGTATGTATGTATGTATGTATGTATGTATGTATGTATGTATGTATGTATGTATGTATGTATGTATTACATGTATGTATTACGTGTATGTATTTTTATGAGTGACGACACTCTATCGTACTTACGTTTGAGTACGTATACGTTTGAGTATAACTCTACGTGCTTGCTTGCGTGTACTTTTCTTCTATCGTTGTTGGTTCCTTTAAGTTCTGCGTGTAATTTTATATAATAAGGCGCAAGGGCCCTTTTTCTAAACACCGTTTATCCATTGTTATTACCGTTTAGATGCGCCTTCGAATTTACCATGTAAACGAAAATTCAATCGTAAATCGTTCCTTATGTGGGAAACTCGTAATCTCTCTCTTTCTCTCTCTCTCTCTCTTTCTTTTTTTTTTTTTTTTCTTATAGATACTCATCACTCATAACTACTTACGTAATACAAAATATCTATCATATGTTTCTGTTGATATCAACACCGATCATTTTTCAAATCGCTATACACGTTGAAGAATCTTTCACAATCGATAATAATAGCCAAGATGTACAGTGAAAAATTATTATTAACGATTAAAACTCGTTAGAAATAGTAGAACAAAGACATGAATTCTCATGGGGGAGAAAGAGAGACACAGAGAGAGAGAGAGAGAGAGAGAGAGAGAGAGAGAGAGAGAGAGAAAGAGAAATGGAGATATCAACGCGTCGAGAAAAGCATCCTGATTACCCTCGAGAGTAGTATATTATGTATATTTTTTTTTTTTTTTTTTTTTTCCATTATTTCTTATGGTAACGCGTGTTTTCCAAATACCATGGCGAGAGATATACCTGAATTTTATATATATATATATATATATATATATATATATAATATTCACTCTTTAAATTTTTTCTTTAAAATTTTTAATGTAATTATCCTTTCGATTAATCTTTCGAATTCGTAAGTATATGAAATTAATATTTCGGTATGATCAGTTTTTCTTCTTTTTTTTTCTTCTTTCTTCTTTTTTCTTTTTTTTTTTTCTTAAATTCATTGCTCATTATAAAAGTAATTAGAATTAATATTTTAAGAGTAGAGGAAGTGATATGCGATTTGAATCAGAGGAAATTAAATAGGAAGAATTTTTCTTATCTAGTTATAGAACTCTCTCTCTCTCTCTCTCTCTCTCTCTCTCTCTCTCTTTCTTTCTCTTTCTTTCTCTCTCTCTCTCTCTCTCTCTCTTTCTTTCTCTATATTTTTTATTTATTTTATATTGTATAGAAGAAAAGTAAGAGTAACATTTAATTAGAAATCCTTATATGTATATAAAATACATTTCTATTTTGCTTCACATTGATATAAAACTTTTTACTTTACATAGAGATTTCTCTCTCTCTCTCTCTCTCTCTCTCTCTCTCTCTCTCTGTTATTTATTTCGTTTAATTTGTAAGAAAATTAAAAGAATATTAAAATGTAAAAGAAAACGCAAATAGAGGTGCAAAATGGTGAAGGCTTATCTGAAGAAAATGCAACGGAAGTTCGCCGCTTGGCTTGATTAAACGTTCCTAGTAGAACGTTTCTTTCGTTTATTCATTTCTTTTTTTATTTTTTCTTTATATATACACATATATATATATATATATATTTTTTTTTTTCTTGTACCGATTTGTTTTTTACCGAATGTTTTTATTTACTTGTTCCTCTTTCTTTCTTTCTTCCTTTCTTTCTTTCTTTAATCTTCTTTTTTTCTTTTTTTTTTTTTTTCTTTTTTTTTCTTTTTTTTTACTGACACTTTGAGCACACGTGCTCGATGGCGTTGCGCACAAGAAAGAACCCAAGAACGAACCGATTCGTATATATTATAGAAAGAGGAATATCTAATTAAACGAGCCATAAATTATAGTTAGTTTTGTTGACAGCCAACATTTACGCAGGCTCGCGTTTCTACCACGGTATTTCTTGTTCTCCCGTGACGGACATAACTCGTGTACAAAACCAGCCCACCGTCCGTCCGTCCGTCCGTCTATCCGTCCGTCTATCCGTCTATCCGCAATTGAACGCGTGCTCGAGAGAGAAAGACAGGAAGTATAATATCCTTTAAATCGATTAGTTTAAATTATGCTCTCTAACTTTTCATTTTCTTTATTTCTTTTTTCTCTCGCTCCACCGCCCTCCCCCCCCCCCCACGCCTCGTTTTTTCCCCTTCTTCTTCTTTTTTTCTTGTTTTTTCATTTTTTCCTTAAAACAGACAGCTAAATTATAATATTGTTGAAACTATAAATCGTGTTCTAACACACGTAAATTTCGATCTTTCTCTCAGAGAACTAGTTTATCACATTTCATCACGTTTCATCAAAGATTTACATTAAATTACAATTTCATTCATATTTTGGAATGAATTTAAGGAATTATTATTGTTCTTTCCTTTTCTCTTTTTTTTTTTCTTTTTTCTTTTTTTGTGACATTTACTTTATACTATTAACATCTAAAACTATGAATCTTTAATATACGTTTAATCTTCGTTTCAGCCTGGTTAAAATTTATATTAATATTTTTTTACAAGAAAAAAAAAATTATATACATTCTTCAAGATTTCACTTGTTTATAATACGTATGTATAATAGATACATATAAAATTAGTTTCGAATATATATATATATATATATATATATATATATATATATATATCTTACTCTCTTAAGATATTCAAGATCATTAGCAATTAGCGATTGACCGTCGTAAATAAATCGTTTGAAGAGTATAAAACTTCTTCACGTATAGTTATCGACGTTCATTAGAAATTATATTCGATTTACCTTTTTTTTCATTGCAACCCTCTTCCTCCCTCTCTCTCTCTCTCTCTCTCTATCTCTCTATCTACATTTCCCTCTCTCTCTCTCTCTCTCTTTCTCTCTCTCTGTCTCTCTGTCTCTGTATCCTTTTACTTTATAAAATGTAAAATTTACATGCTATAAAAAGTACAAATAGAAACAATTAAGATAAAGAGACGTCTTTTCTGATTCGTTCGGAACTCGCTCATTTATGTTTAACGTTGGCCATCAAACGAGTTGCCTTTTAAACGCTTGCTTGTATAGCACTAAATCATTATGATTTCGCCAGTCACGTTAGCAATCTATTACTACCGCACGGGTAACAGTCCGTCCTCTCCTCCGTTCGTTCGAACTCTTCGTTTACACGTTAAGACCACCAACGTACGATGTACATACTTACACTTGACCGATTTAACCGAGATATGAATCCTCCTTCTTCTCCTCCTCATCCTCCTTGATTTTTATTAAGTCAATAATTTTTTTATATTCACTGTGTTATATTTTACAAAAAAGGAATGCCTCAGGAATTATCACGAAAAGATTGCGAATGAAGAAATCTTATTTTTCTTTTTTTTTTTTTTTTTTTTTAATTCAGTATTAATATGTGTAAAAAAAAAAAAAGAGAAAAAATAGTATGTTCTTTTTTTTTTCTTTTTTTTTTTTTTTTTTTTTTTTTTTTTTAGTGTGTACATATTTCTATCGAAAAGTAAAAATTATTGGTACTAATTCGTATATTTGAAAATACTTGGAAAAATTAGAAAAGGAATTCTTCTAATTATTCTAGAATTAGTATATATATATATATATATATATATATGTACATAGATATTTTCTTTCTACATAAAAGAATTTTATTATGTCATGTTTTTCTATACACATTTATTCGAAATGAAAATAATTGTCTATCTTGCTAGAAGAATATTAAAAAAAAAAAAAAAGAAAAAAAAAATAAACAAAAAAAATATTGATAAAATCGGAAACAAATTTTTCTTACAATTAATCTCATATGATATATAAATATAAGATAACAGAATATATATATATATATATATATATATTTTTGTTTGTATGTAAAACGTTAATTAAATTATTTTTATTACATAAAGATGCATATGATTATTAGAGAAATGAAAACATTTAAGTACATGTAATATACAATATATAAAATAATGTGTATCCAGTAAGATAAAAAAAATTTGTAGAGAAGTTTAAAAGGACGAAAACATTATAATACATATTACATCGTCCAACGTCGTCCATGCTTAGTTCAGTGCTAGTACGTATCTCGAGTAAAATCTTTCCGTCTGGATCATGGTATTATGTATGTACACACATACACACACACACACACACACACACACATATATATATATATATATATATATATGAAGAAGAGTTCCAAGAGTATTCGCTTTCATGCGGAAGAGAAATATTATTGCCAGGTTGATGATGATTTTGAAAAATCATCAGTGAAGACAGAAAAAACTTCAACGGCAACGGCAGCATCAGCATTCGCTTTAAGAGATTCATTATCGAAAATCGCGATCTCTCGTAGTTGTTTCAAGTATCTTTGTGAAAGAAGAAGAAGAAGAAGAAGAAGAAGAAGAAGAAGAAGAAAAAGAAGAAGAAGAAGAAGAAAAAGAAGAAGAGGAAGAAGAGAAGGAATAAGAAGTTCTCACTTGATGTTAAGAGACAGAGAGAAGAGGTGGTGATGAAGGTGGTAAAGGTGGCGGAGAAAGAAGAGAAAGAGGAGGAGATGAAGGAGGGAGAGGGAGGTGCGTGAGAATCGTTGGATGCGGTAAGAAAACACGGGATCTTCATAACAAAGGGAACACCGTCTCGCCCGAGTGAAAGTTCTCGTCCATCGTGAAAATGATACGCGTTGTCGTAGTTGATTTTGTTATTGCTGTTGTTGTTGTTGTTGAGATACAGAGGTGACGAGGAAGAAGGAGAGTAGTATTCCTTCAACGTCGAGAAAGGAGAGAGAGATAGAGCAAGAGAGAGAGAGAGAGAGAGAGAGAGCATTCATTTACGAGGATTCGTAATGGCTGAGAGATCTCTTCCGGGTTTTATTTATTTCCTCCTCCTCCTTGTCTTCCTTTTTTAATTTCTCCTCCTACATCTCCTTTTGTACCTTTTCTCTTCGCTATGTTCTCCTCCTTTTTCGATACGTTTTTCCTTTTTTTCCCTTTTTCTTTTTTTTTTTTTTTTTTGTTTTTTTTTTTTATTCTATTTTCTTCTCTTTAACTCTTCGTCGCACGAGCAAAAATTCATACGAAGATCTTTTCAATTCTTTTAACCTTGAACTATTACAAGATCACTCTTCGAGTTTCAGATACAGTCGTAACAGACGTATCGTTTCTCACGGTGGAAAACATCGATCGGTAATTCGATCGAGATCGACAACGAGTTATGTGAGAACAGGGATAGGAAGAGAAAAAGAGAGAGAAAGAGAGAGGGTGGAGAAGAAAGGAAGGAAGGAAGGAAGGAGGGAATGAGATCAAAGTTCGTACGGCACCACCTTAGTTAGTACTTAGAACGCTTCGTGTATTTAGAAATTCGATATTTATCTTCAAGGATAGTATCGTTCGCTAATACGACTTTTTTTGTTTGCTTGTTCGTGATTCTTTCATCATCATCTTCTTCTTCTTCTTTACATATATAAAAAGAAAAAGAGAAAGAAAGAAAAAAAAAAAAAGAAACTACAACGCGTTTAAAGTCATAATGAATTTGAAAAATTGTTTCGTCGTTGGTTAAGACTGAAGTTTGAGAATACGTAAAATTCCTTTCCTCTTTCCGTCTCTCTCTCTCTCTCTCTCTCTTTCTTTCTCTCTCTTTCTTTCTATTTCGTTCAATATTCAACCCACGTAGAATCTACTGGCATCTCCGTTATTCATCGCCATCGTCATGCGTCCGTCCATTCGCTTGTGCGTATATTACGATTCTCGCGGTTCGCCATTGTCACGTTTATTTATACGCATGCCGATGTTTTATGCGGTGGCACGCGTGGGTTAACACTTGTTGCGTTGCGGACGCGTATCGACGCGACGCGGTACGATGCGGAGCCAACCGGGCAACCCAGCCGACCGGCCATTGTATCCTATGAGACTGCCTTCACCCATTTCAGTGACACCCACATGATATTACGCGCCATTCGCGTTAGCACCGCACTTAATCCTTGCGAGAGAAAGAGTGTGAAAGATAAAGAGAGAAAAAGAATGAGAGAGAGAGAGAGAGAGAGAGAGAATATCTTCGTCTTCCTTTCGAGCACCTTGTGCCATGAACGTATGACTCATCGTTGAAAACCTTTTTTTGGTAATGGCCTCAACGATGACGTTCTTTCGAAAAAAAAAAAACATTTCGCCGGCATCGAGTGCATCGAACTTCTCTCTTTTTTAGAATCTTTCTTTCGAATCGAATTTTCTATATTCTTTCCTTCAAATTGAATTTGTTTTTAATGTAATGAAAGGAAAGGAAGAAAGAAAGAAAGAGAGGAAATGAGAAAAGGAAAAGAGGAAAAAGGAATAAACGAAGAAAGAAGATAGATGAAAGATAGAAAATCAAAAGAGGGGGAAAAGATAGAGAGAGAGAGAGAGAGAGAGAGAGAGAGAGAGATGCGGGTTCCGTATCCAATTTCCATATCAGCTTTGATCTGTAAATTTGAAGTTAGAGCATTTTGTTCTTTTCTTTTTTTTTTTCTTTTTTTTTTTTCTTTTTTACTTCGTATCTGTATTATATTTTTGTTATTTCGGATAAAAAAAAAAAAAAAAGAAAAACCTTCCATCCGTCTCATTTACACCAATTCAAATTGTTTCATTGCTTGTTACGTGGAATATTTTCTTTTCAAATTCCTCTTCTTTCTCTTCATTTCCTTTATCTTTTCGATTATAATTACACGCTATGGCAACGTTTATGAGCGAATAATTAATTATTTCGCATAAGGTGATCTTGAAAAAATTTCTTCTTCTCACTTCTTCTTTCTTTTTCTCTCCTTTTTTTTATTTCTTCTCTCTTTTTTTTTTTCTTTTTTTTTGTTTTTTTTTTTTGTTACTAAAGACACAATAAAAAAAAAATCGAGATACAAAGGGTTCGAACATTATGGAACGTTAGGAATGCGTTAGGAAGTGACACGTTTGATCGCGAGCCAGCCATGGCAAGGCAAGGCAACCTGACTTGTTTATAGCATGGAGAGAAGAAGGAGAAAGAGAAAGAGAGAGAAGAGAGAGAGAGAGAGAGAGAGAGAGAGAGAAAGAGGAACGGAAATCGGTGGATAACAACGAGTATGCTGCGTTCTCTCTCTCTGCTGCTCTCTCTCTCTCTCTCTCTCTCTCTCTCTCTTTCTCTCTCTAATGGTCGACCAGGTGTTTCCCCGCGGCTCTATTTTCGTCCCGTCGTTTATCTCACCAACCCACGGAATCGTTTGAAACTTCATTTTTCTCTTTCTCTCTTTCTCTCTGTCTCTCTCTCTCTCTCTCTCCTCTCTCCTCTCTCCTCTCTCACTCTCTGTCTTTTTCTCTCTCTCTCTCTTTCTCCTTCTCGCACGTGCTCGAATAAATATACATAGATACGAACAGGCAAGAATAGATATACGTATGCGAAATAGGTACACACATAGATACGTACGTATGCATGTATATATGTACGTAGGTACATATCGAATAGATAAGAGAAAGAGAGAGAGAGAGAGAGAGAGAGAGAGAGAGAGAGAAAGAGAGTGCACGTTACTCGCGTAATAACGTCGATTGTTAACCGCGATTCATTTCGTCGCTAGTAAATACGTATGGGGCTCTACGTGACGTCCGAGATTTATCACCACCTAATTCCCATCGGTAAGATGGCTAAGAAGGTACGTACCTTTATTTTTTGTTTTTTTTTTTTCTTTTTTTCCCCATCGTCTTATTCCTCTGTACTCTCTTTCACCTCCTAAGGTGACGCTTTAAGTTCTCTCTTTTACCGTAGAAAAAGAGACGGAGACAGAGAGAAAGAGAGAGAGAGAGAGAGAGAAAGAGAGAGGGAGACTTATAATTTAAACCGCAACTAACCGGGAACGATTTTCTATGAGAGAAAGAAAGAGAAAGAGAAAAGAGTAAAAGCAAAGTTCGAGAAAAGGGGATGGGAACAACATTGGTGTGCGAACGAGTTCACACAAGTTAGAAGAGACACCCGTTGGATCGAACGTGATCGGTTCTAATGCGTGGGATTTTCTCGTGAACACCTGAGATCGTATCTAAGACGATATATTTTTTGTTTCCTTTTTTATTTATTTACTTACTTATTTTTTTCCGTTTTCTTTTTTTTTTTTACTTTTTCTTTTTTCTCTCTCTCTTTCGTCAAACTGCAATCTCCAAATAGTTTTTATTGAATACCGTTATTATTTTTTTCCTTTCTCTCTCTCTCTCTCTCTCTCTCTCTTTCTCTCTTTCTATTCTATTTAAAGAACGGCCAAGATGGTATAACGACGTATGTTATTATAATAGTTTTAGAAATTAGTAACGTTAGAACTCATGTTCCCTTGAGGATCACGTATGAAAACGTTTAACTACTTTGGTAAACGGCATAACTGTTACGGCATTGTTTCGCATGCCTACGGTAACTTAGTAGTATCGTTTATGTAAGCGAGCAGTTTGAATAAATGACGCTTAGACACGAATACATATGTATGTATGGTATGTATGTATGTATGTATGTATATATGTATCATGGTGTACGAGAAAGGTAGCTGAACTTATCTAATCTATTTTAGTCTCTAGTTCGTGATCGGACATTATGACAATGTCTTTGATATAATGTAAAGAAGAGGAGATGATGTGGCTAGGGGTTGGGAGAGAGAAGGGGGTGGGGGAGAGGGAGAAAGACACGTTTAAGTTTCGTTATGAATATGATATTCAACTTGTTCGTCGAGGAATCAAAAAAAAAAAAAAAAAAGAAAAAGAGATCGTAGATACTAACACAGAGTAAGAAAGAAAGAGAGAGACAGTGAGTATGTAAGTACAAGTTTTAGAATCGAATCTTCACATATAAGTCATAAAGCACAGTTCTCTATTCCGATTGAACCGTATTATTACAACTTGGATATAATTGAAAAGGAAGTAATAATACGATAACGATAACATCTTTATTAAGTTGTAAATCACTTATAACGGGTTGATAGACCGACACTCGTCTCTTTATCTAAACGATAACATTGGAATAGATATATTCTAATAGGAGAATGGAGAAAGACTTTTACATGTAGGTAGATATTATACATAGGTAGATAGATAGATAGGTAGGTAGGTAGGTAGGTAGGTAGGTAGATAGGTAGATAGGTAGGTAGGTAAGATAGATGGATAGATAGATAAATAGATAAATAGATAGGTTAATAGATAGATAGACAGATAAATAGAGATAGGTAAAATACTTATGTAGTACTTACTTAGCTCGTGTACATCGTTGTAGGTGGTAAAGAAAATGAAAAATAAATCAAATAAATAAGATTATCGGCTATGTTGTATTATAGTTTATAAAAGAATTTACATGTAGATACATATTTAAATAATTGTGATACGTACATACCTATGTATGTATATATATATGTGCATATATATATATATGTGTGTGTATGTGTATGTATAATGAGAATGTGAGATCATCGGTTCGTTGCACTTCCTCGACTGTTCGTTGGAGGCCAAAGCCCAGGACCGACCTGCAACTTGAATCGGTAACCGGCGCCAAATCTTACAAAAAAGTAACAGACACTGGCGGGTCCAGAGAAGGTACGGCCGAAGTATTTTTAAAACTCGTTCGACTACCCGTGCCTACCCGCGTCCTCGGCTTGTCCGGCCAAAGTTGTCGAGAAAGGAGGAGAGGAAGCAAAAAAGAAAAAAAAGAAAAAAAAGAAGACAAAGAAAATGAATGAAAAAAAAGAAAAAAAAAAAAACAAAAAAAAAGGACAAAAAAAAGAACAAAAAATATAAGATAAAGAAAGGAAAGAAGAAGATGAAGAGGAAGAGGAAGATGAAGAAGTAGAAAAAGCTAAAGAGAAGGAGAAGCAGAGGAATGAAGTAAATAAGAAAGTAAACATTTTCTTCAATGTCCTTTCTTCGAGTTTAAATACCTTTTAAAAGTTAATCGATTCAAATTCTTTTATTTCCGAAACGATCTTTACCCATCTGACATAGTTTTTGTTTTTCTAATGAAAGATTAGAAAAAAAAAAAAAAGGAGAAGAAGAAAAATTTGTTTTGCAAAGGACGATCGTATTAGAGATCTCTAATTACCTCGGCTCTTCTCCATTGCTTAGAAGTTAGAACGAAAGGCATACCTATTTACCTTTCTTTCTCTCTCTCTCTCTCTCTCTCTCTCTCTCTCACCCCCTTCTCTTTCTTTCTAACTCAGCTCTCGAGTCTTGCTCATGCCTTTCAATTTATCTTGAAACGCTTTTAAACTCGCTTTACACGCTTCGTTCGTACGAACGAGAGCGACTCTATCTCTCTCTCTCTCTCTCTCTCTCTCTCTCTCTCTCTCTCTCTCTCTCTCTCTCATTCTCTCTTTTTCTATCTGTCTTTATCTCCCTTTCTCTGTCTTTCTAAGAGACGAGGATTTCAACGATCTTTAATTACGGACCAATGGTAATGCGCGTTTTCACGTGTCGAGAGAGCTGCTGAGCATGCGCAAAACATTTAGGGGAAAGTCGTCCATATCGAAGCACACCTTTCAAATCGAAATCGACTATTATGTCTCCTCGAAAGTCATCCGTTTACGATCGCGCTCACGGCACGTATTTTTTTTTTTTTTAAATAGATTCCCATTGTTATCTTTTCTACAGATACAAAAGGGGGTTTCGTTTCTGTATGATCCATATGTTTTTCTTTTTCTTTTTTTTTCAGATTTAACGACAATAACAAAAATGAAAAGAAAAAAAAAAAGAAAAAAAAAGAAAAAAGATAATAAAATAAAAAGAAAGAAAAACAATATCCCATAATGATCGTGGAATAAAGATAATAATGATATTGTTGATAGTCTAAAGAAGAACATAAGAAAAAAAAAAAAAAGAAAAAAAAAGAATTGCAAAAAGAAAAAGTAAGAGAATTGATAACAGAGTAGAGAATACTTAAAGCAAAAAGTATATTTAGGGTATATTTGAAAAAAATATCGAATATAAAATTGTAAGTAGAATAGGGAATAATAGTTATTACAAATTTAATACAATCACAATATACATACATATATATATATATATATATATATATATATATATATATACATGTATATGTACGTATAATTAAATTGAATTAGAATATCGATATTATAAGACACACATAAATATATATGCATGCATACATACATCAAATTACTTTTTCGTTCGTTTATCATCATCATTAATATCGTTTTAAGCTCACGTACGATTCTACGAAAGAAGAAGATACTCATCGTGGTTTTTTCACCCTATATCCCGAAGAAATCTCTTTCTTTTTGCGGCAAGGGAAAAGATTTATATAAGACGAAACGAACGAAAGTGGTCTCGTCGAAATCATTCGAATCAATTCGAATCTTCAGATTTCTTCTCGTTTATTTCTTTATAGTAGATATATACATATAATACATACATACATATATACATATGTAAGTGCGCTTTGTTCTTCCTCACGTCATCATTATTTTTTTTCTCTCTCTTTCTACTTTCTTTTTTTTCCTTCCTTTTCTTTTCTCCTTCCATTATTACTCTTTCCTTTTTGTATCCCTTTCCCTTCCCTTCTCTCCTCTCCTCTTCCCTCCTCTTCTCTTCTCTTTTCTTATCATAACCTTCCTTCCCTTACCCTTCCTTTCCTCTCGTGCGTTCGTCGTAAAGCGCGATACACCTCGTAAAGATCCTTTTACGATCAGCTGTAAATACGTGCGCGCACTTGCGTACGAGTTCTTAAGGTTACCTAACGAACGCCCGCGCATTTATAGCTTTTTATCAGACCGCGATTTCACGAATCATACGTACATATGTATCTTACATTAGTACAACGTTCACTTTTTACATATGCGAAGAGAAAGATAGAGAAAGAGAGATTTAATTAGATTCTAACGCCCAGAGCAATGTTGGACGAATAAACGGAAACGTAAAATATGAATATTAAATAAATAAATAAATAAGTAAATAAATAAATATTAAGATAGATAAAGGGAGAGAGAGAGAGAGAGAGAGAGAGAGAAGGAGAGAGAGAGAAAAAGAGAGAGAGAGAGAGAGAGTTAGTTTCAGATTTTCGATTTAATTAGTTTCTAATGCCAAGAGCAATTGGTTGGAGAAATAAACGGAAATGGAATAGTCGATAAAAAAAATATACATTCGAAAGTAAATATTCAATAAATAAATACGTGGATAAAGAGAAAGAGGCAGAGAGAGGGAGAGAAAAAGAGAGAGAGAGAGGGAGAGAAAAAGAGAGAGAGAGAGGGAGAAAGGGGGAGAGAGAGAGAGAGATAGCATGATTTCAAATTGATGTTTAATTAGATTTCAATGCTTAGAGCAACATTCAACTAATCAACGGAAACGGAAAATATAAATATTAAAGAAATGAATAAATTCAAAAGTATATAGAAAGGGAAAGAGAAAGAGAAAAAGGGATTGAATAATGCTATATTTAAAGATTACATTAAGTTCCATTTAGATAAGTAATTTAAATAAGTAAATATAAAGACGATGAAGGTTTCATTCACTCATATGAATTATTATAGTAGAATCATAGTAAGGAAGAATACAAAGGAGATAGATAGAGAAACAGAGAGACAGAGAGAGAGAGAGAGAGAAAGATAAATAGATAGATAGAGAGACACAGACCGACAGAGTTTGTAAAGGCCGATCGTTATCGAGAGGACGACTTTCTTAAAGCGATTTATCTGGCGAGTATCGACACGAAGTAAAGAGATAGAAGCGTGCGGACGTGTATTTACTAGGATCGATTTGTCTAGATCGTCGAGGGCGTCTAGGATGCCGCAATGCATCATTCCGTAGCGGGTGGCCCATGGACGTTCCTTTCACGCGGACGCAGACGTCGATCAATATGAGAAACTTCGAGGGCATCGAGAGAGAGAAAGAGAGATTCTTGATATTTACGTTAACTGTCCCCCTCTCTCCCCTTACTCCCGTTTCTCCATCTCTTTTATTTCTATCAAATAAGAGAAGGGTTACTATGAAAGTTTATCCCTTTTTTGAACAAACTTTCTCTCTTTCTCTCTCTCTCTCCCTCTCTCTCTCTCTCTCTCTCTCTCTTTCTCTCTGCCTCTGTCTCTCTGTATTTCCTAATCGATACTTTCCAAAATCTATTCGACTTGAGAAATGTCAGGGGAAAAAAAAAAAAAAAAGAAAAGAGAAAACAAAGTTTGACGAAATAAAGATCTTCATTACAAAATATTTTTTCTTTCTTTCTTTCTTTCTTTCTTTCTTTCAACTTTCAATTTTAAAAGACGGTATTCAGATATTAATCGTATTACATGTGTCGCACATCTTGAGTAGATTTATTTTCGTTCGTCAGAATGAAATATTGAGATTTGAGAAAGTATTTTGATTGTATTTATTATAAAAGCGAAATATTATTTGTGAAAATAGAGATTTTTTTTTTTTTAAATATTAATTAAAAATTCATTATTTATTTTCTTTTGCTTTTCTTTTATATATATATATATATATATATATATATATATTTATATAAAATTATTCGACGGATTTACGAAAAGAAAACTGGAAAAAATGGGACGTGTTATGGGAATGGAGTTGCGTCTTTGTTTTGGGGGATGAAAATAAAGGAATCGGGATTGTGGAAGGTTAAAATTCTTGAGAAGAAACGTGCGTTTATTAATGTAGTATATTTAAGGTTGAGAAGTTGGACTTTTGCAGAATCCGTAGCGTATCGTTCCCGTCGGCATACCGGACCAATAAAGGGTTTAACGTTCTCTTCGGAAAGACTCACACCCACGCGTTCTACTCCCTACCTCTCGCTTCGTCTCTTAGCGTGGGAGCAGACACACAATATCACGCCGCAGCCGGCGCGCCATGCCGAGCTACGGTGCGGCCATGCCGGGCCACGCCGTAGCCACGCCGTACCCGCACCATGCCGAGCCACGCCGTTAAATAGAATTCACTCGATTGAGATTCAGGAATGTAAAGGCTACGTTTTAATAGTTCAAGCTTAACCGATACGAATCACTATAGAAAGAGACAAAGAAAAAGAGACATAGAAAAAGAGACAGAGAGCGACTTTTAAGAGGTAATAGTTCGTTAATAGAAGATAGTCGAACGATAATTACAGATAAATCGATTAATCGATTATTTCCAATAGATATTTAATTTCTCCTGATATACAAAATTTAACACGTCCTTTAATTTAACCCTTAATGATTATCCCTTTTCTTTTTTTTTTTCTTTCTTTTTGTTCTCCTTTCTTTCTTTTTTTTTTTTGTTTTTGTTTTTCCTTTTTCTTTTTTATTTTATCTTCTCGCGCGTTTGCGCTCGCGCGCGCGCGCGGTTCGAGGAACTCATGGACGTCAACGACCTCCCACATTTCGATTGAAATTCACGCACGATCCTGTGTCGCGTGTGCGTGTACACTCATAAACGAAAGTTCATCGTCCACGTTCTGTACGAATCGACGACGACGACGATGACGACGATGACGACGATGACGACGACGACGACGACGACGACGACGACGACGACGACGACGATGATGACGATGACGACGTAGGTATGCACGGATGAACGCGTTCGTACGATTTACGTTATGTAGGTATGTACGTGCGAACTCGAGCCAATGTCTTTCACGGTGTGTTGCCTATGAAATACTACGTACGTACATTTATCTAATAAGCATAGGAAAGAAATAGAAGAAAAAGGGAAAGAAAACAAATGTATAATAATCTCAGGAAGATGGAGGATGCCATTGATCATTGATCTCAAACTTTCGTTGAGAGACAGGGATAGGAGGAAGAGGAAAATGGAAGGAGACGAAAGTGATAAGGGAATAATCTTTATCTATATCTGTTAACTAAATAACACACCCATACACACACACACACATACATACATACATACTAAAAAAAAGTGATTCGTCATAATTCATCCATTTCGTAATCATTCATTTTTATCATCGATCGCAAAGAGATACATGATTTTCTCGTCATCGAATCTTACGATCTTCCCTTTCGTCGACCTGAACGAAACGTAGAAAATAATAAAAGAGAAAAAAGAAAAGAAAGAAAGAAAGAAAGAAAGAAAGAAAGAAAGAAAGAAAGAAAGAAAGAAAAAAGAAAAAAGAATAAGAAAGGATCTGTCACAGCATTAATCATCGAATTTTCTCATTCGCAACATTAACGTCCTTTCTTATCGTTTAACAATAAATTAACGATGATAGATACGGTCTTATCGTAGTTGAACTTTCGTGGTTGACACGAAGAAAAACAAAGCTTTTCAATGTCCATTCAAGATTAAGAAGAGGAAGAAGAAGAAATAGAAATAGAAGGATAATAATCGAATGAGCGTGAGAACGTTCTTAGCGCGAAAGATGACGAAGATAATATCGAAGCTGTAGGAAGAAACCGCTGGTTGTGTCCACTCGCCTTCGGCTTTCGATAGAAATCGTCCTGGATCCACCTTTCCCGGCCTCGTAGGTGCATTTACCTGCACCCTTCTCTTTCTCTCTCTCTCTCTCTCTCTCTTTCTCTCTCTATCTCTCTCTCTCTCTCTCTCTCTCTCTCTCTCTTTCTCTTTCTTTCTTTCTTACTCTCTCTCGTTTCTCTTGGAACAGCTTGCGTATACATACATAAATATATATATATATATATACATATGTATGTATGTATGTATGTATGTATGTACATATGTATATAAAAGAGAGAAAGAGGGATAAGGTCTTTTATAAGAAAGGATAATAGTGTGCGAGCTCGATCACGTGCGCGCTCACGCTTGTGCGCTCGCAAAGCATAGCTGCGCGCGAGAGCAACGCGAGTGCGCACCACGCGGCATAACCTTATATAACGCAACGACACACTTGCATCCAGAAGGAATGCGGTGCATGCGCCTTAATTGGCCCCGCGAGTGCGCGAGTTATTTTAGAGGGGCTCGGATCGGCACGAGCTGATATACTCGACACCATCGTCGTCGTCGTCGTCGAGTCTTATTCACAGAGAAGCGCGTGCCCGATAGAGAATAGAGTATAAGAGTAAGAGAGAGAGAGAGAGAGAGAGGGAGAGAGGAAGGGAGAATTTCTCCTTTGCTAAATTATCCCGATCCGTTCGTAGGAAGTCTAGTCGCTTAGCTTAATGTCGTGAAGGAAAGAAGAAGATATCTCCCTTACTCTGTAGTTTTCGCGAATGGGAATGACTGAGATAGAAACAGAGAAAGAGAGAGAGAGAGAGAGAGAGAGAGAAAAAGAGATAGAGAAAGATAGAGAGAAACACGATCGTTTTCTCCTTCTCGCATTCATTTTCACGTAATTAATCGAAAAGCATTATACCCTTTAGCTGCTTCTTCTTTTTTCCTTTTGTTTTTTTCTTTTTTTTTTTTCACCCTTTTTTCCTATGCTACGAAAGTCGTCGCGAAATTATTTTTCTTTTTTTCTTCTCGTTTTGTTTTTCTTTCTCTTTTTCTTTTTTTTATTTTTCTACATCGAATAAAGGTTACGAAGTGAAAATGATCGAATATAACCACGTTATTTATCCCTTTCTCCCGCACCCATTCCTCCCACTTTACCCTCACCTACGTTTTCTCTCAGTCGAGAGAACGAAGAAGAGATAAGATAGTTATATCGTGATAGGTAATTAAACATTTCTAAATTCATAAGCGGTCTTATTAGAGTTTCGTTTGCTCGTATAAGCCGACCGAGAAAATATAACAATAAATTCGCGGAAGTTAATATTAGCGTGCAAAAAGGCTGCTGAACTCGTCGCGACGCGACACGACGCGACGCAAAGGAGGAAGCGGATTCTCTTAACGAGCGGGATTAGCGCGTGCGTTGCGACTCGTTAATGAGTCATACGTCCATATATATATATATGTATATATATATATGTATATGCACGTGCAACTTGAAATGCTCGAGTAGTGATCACGTCTATAAATTTTTTTTTTTTTTTTTTTTATTTATCAGCCTCGTCCTTAACCTTCTAACACATCTTTTGCAATGGTACTCCTGTAGTCTGACCAGTTTAGTTATTTTTTTGTTCTCTCTCTCTCTCTCTCTCTCTTTTTTTTCCTTTTCTTTCTTCGCTTTCAAATTGCCCCTCTCCTTCCGTTCTTCCCACACTCATACTCTGCCACCCTCCCCTCTTGACGGATGATGATCGATAGACACGAAAGATGTATTACGTAAAACGAAGGAGTGAGTTCGTGAATTGACAACAACATTCTGCTTTATTATGCGAGACCGACGTTCGATTTATGTTACGTAGCTTACATACATAGATATCAACGGGATATCTAAAAGGAATTATTAAGAGAGAGAAAGAGAGAGAGATAGAAAAAGAGAGAAAGATTTCACGCTAAACGTAGATCTCCATTGATTTATAATACGACCTCCGACATCATCCTAGCGTTAACATTTCCTTCAAGTTTGTATCGTAAAACGTAATAGTCGAGTAAAAGTATTTTGTATATGTATATATATATATATATATTTTTTTTTTTCTATTTTTCATATAGAAGAATGAATTGTAATTAATAATTATTAAAGAAGAGAAGATGGAATTGTTTTATGTGCAATATATTTCCATTTTCCACGTAGAACAATGAATTGTGATTAATAATTAATTGAGAAGATTAGGAATTATATATATATATATATATATATATATATATATATATTTATGAAGGTTTTGTTTTAGATTTAAGATTAAATACAAAGCGTAATTATTTACTTCTAGCGAAAGGCTTAAACGATTTTCTTTGAGAAAGGCAAAAGAGACACCATAATTCGTGGTTCCTGGCAATAAACTAATTATCGTCTTAGAGAATCGATGGCCTAGCTCGTCTTCTCTTGCACTTCGACCCGAGACTATAGAACAAGTGCTAAATTGCGATATCCTGTATCTCTCTTACTCTTTCTTTCTGTCTTTTCTCCTTCTCTCTTTCTCTCTCTCTCTCTCTCTCTCTCTCTCTCTCTCTTTCACTCTGTAAGTGCTAATGGCCTAAGGAGTTTGCTAGCCGGTACTAATAAACCACTCTCCGCACCTTCGATAATTAGGAGTTAATTAATCTTCGAACGATCGTCGAAGAAAAGTAGAGAGACCGCTAGGACTCTTTCTCGTGTTATCGTATTTTGGATATCTTCGTCGATATCTTCCGGCAACATTTGTACCTTATGAGTTCCTCTTCCTTGTAATAGTATTTCACAATATTTTTTCTATTCGATATTTTTAATTACTCTTTGTTTACTTGTTCCTTTTTTTCTTTTTTTTCTTTTTCTTATTTATAGTCGAAAACTCATATGATATATATATATATATATATATATATATACACACACACAGCATACACAAGTATTTACCAATAAATATAATAGTATTTACTCATGTAACACGTTCGTATAAATTATTATATATATATATATATATATATATATATATATATATATATATATATATATAGATCTAAAAGGGGAAAAAAAGAATAAATGAATCTAAAATGGTTTCTCTGTTCGTTTGACACGAATAAACGGAGATAAATTGTTGACGCGAAGCAAGAAGATATACATATACACGTACACGGTATAATAATACTACCTACAATGGTATCACGCAAGAGCGGCAGAAGAAAAGCCGAGTGAGCAAGTCGAGTGGGCAAGAAGGTGTTTTTTATCGAGTCCGAAGAGTTGTGCAAGCCATGCTTGTGCGTCGTCTCTCAAGGGTATAACGTGTTATGAATCGCGCTACTCCTGGGACGGTGTAAAGTGCATAGCTAAGCTTAAGCTTCTTAAGTTACAATACCCTGGTAAAGTTACAAGAATGCAAAGGCAAGGCTCTTTATTTTCAACGTAAAACAGGGGCAACCGTCGGCTTCAAACGAATATGAAAGAGGAATTACATGGATAATGTCCGACGAGTGTGTAATCTCACCATCTTAAAGATTAATACATATTATTATACGATTATTTCGTGTGAGTCTTCTTTTCTTTTCTTTCTATTCTTTTTCTTTTTTTTTTCTTTGTTGTTTCTTTCTCTCTCTCTCTCTCTCTCTCTCTCTCTCTCTCTTTCTCTCTCTCTCTGGTATTAAATAATGGAGATATCAACGCCCGAATAGAAACTACAATTAATTATTTCGTAGATTGACGTACCTATGGAAAGAAGGAAAGAAAGAAAGAAAGAAAGAAAGAAAGAAAGAAAGAAAGAAAGAAAGAAAGAAAGAAGAAGAGAAAAAAAAAGAAAAAAGAAAAGAAAACAATTTTGAACATATTAATTACTGGGCATATTCAAAAGGTCATTTAAAAAATGTATAGATACAAACGGATGGCTTTATAAGCGGTATTTTAAAATGAATAGGCAAATAAACACTTAACTTATACATTATAATATCGTCGAGAGTCTTCTCTTTTTCTTTATCGATATATAATTCACAAAAGATATCAACGCTCGTAATGGAAACTATAATGAATTATTATAAATTGATATATAACCGTAGAAAAAAAAAAAACAAAAAAAAAAAGAATGCAAAAGGAAAAAAAAGAAAGAGAGAAAAAAAAAAGGAATGTCAATATATTCATTGTAAGTATATTAAAAGGTCACTTAAATATTTACATAAGGTATCGGTCAATGACATTCCGCAATATATTTAGCGAATAATCGAAGAATTATTATTTAGATGAAAGAAGATCCTTTTGAGGATTTTTCGACGCATTATAGTTATTGGATCGATCGTTTGGCTATTCGATCGTGGCCTAGGCCTATCGTAGAGTCATCGGTGATGTTTGAGGTCATTTAATCGCCTTCTCTATCCTCTCTCTCTCTCTCTCTCTCTCTCTCTGTAGAACGGAATTAATCTACATATAACCACCGTGACACGTGCGCCTTTCTTCACGATCTTCACGATTTTCGCAAGATACTCGTCTCTCTCACTCACTCACTCACTCACTCACTCACTCTCTCTCTCTCTCTCTCTCTCTCTTTATCTCTCGCTCGCTCGCTTGCTCTCTCTTTCCCTCTCTCTCTCTCTTTGTATGTATTTCTCTCTTACTCTTTCTTATGCGTAGTACGCTTTCGCGAGATATCGTTAAAGATCGAGCAAGGAAGCCGAGTTTCCCTGAGACGGGTTCGCGCGGCACCTTCGATTTATTTCATCGATACTGGTAATTGCTTCCAAGAAGGTCGTCTTACGCTAACAAGTTAAGTTTCTCTCTCGGAGAGAAGTCTAGACACAACCAGTCCGTTACTCTCTTTCTCTGTTCGACTTTAAAAGATCTCGCTTCTTCTTCCTTATCCTTTATTTTTGCTCCCTTATCGGTGCCTTCATAATTTTTTAAGAAAGAAATCATTGCATCTATATATATATATATATATATGAAATCGTTTGAGGATGAAGAAAAAAAAGAAAAAACAAAAAAAAAGAAAAAAAGGAAAGAAAAAATAATTAAAAGAAGAAAAAAGAATGAAAAAAAGAAAAAAAAATAAAAGGAAGGGAAAAAAAAGATAAAAAAAAGGAAAAGAAAAATATAAATAGATACTATAATATATATATATATATACATATATTAAAGATCATAAGAATATAAAAACATGCACAAGTATAAAAATAAAATATTATTTGATTCGTTATATATATCATTTTCAATATCGTTCGAACATGATATTTAACGTAGTATATCGAAAAACAAAATAAAAAAGAAAAAAAAACAAAAAAAAGAAAAGAAAAGAAAAGAAAAGAACTAAATAAATAAATCGCGTTCTACGATCTTTAACATTTAGGATGAACGGTGGAACGATCGATGAAATTCTTATTCATTCTTAGTTGCGAAACGTTCGATCTCGAAATTCTTTACGGTGAACGTGTTTAATGCATTTTAGAATCGAGCTGGCAAAGAGATCACCACTTAGGTTAAAGTTCAATCGACATGTTCGTTAACTCCACAATCTGGTAGATGCGGAGGGGGAGGTGGCGAGAGTGAGGGGGGACGCGTGCGGTTGTATTAAACAGAGGAGAAAAGAGAACGATGACGAGCCATTTTCTGTCTCTCGGATAAACGATACTACTTTCAAAGAGAAAGAGAGATAGAGATTGAGAATGAGTGTGTGTGTGTGTATAAGAGATAGATAGAGTGAGACTGAGAGAGAGAGAGAGAGAGAGAGAGAGAAAGATAGAAATAGAAAAGTTAACTTGAACCTTTAGTGCTCGTTACGAATCGTTCGAGCTAATCGTTCGACTCGAGAGGACAACGATGACGACGAAAATTATTGGTGAGTAGGGTTATCGTCGTGCATCTCCTCGATGAACGTCGTCGACGACGACGACGACGACGATGACGACGAAGACAACGAAGAATAAGAAAAAGAAGAAGAAGAGATCCGTCCTTTCTTTTACCACGGAAGCGAACGATGAACTCTCACGAGGATCGATATGGATCTTTCTCTTTCTCTCTGTCCCTTTCTCTGTCTCTCTCTCTCTCTCTCTCTCTCTCTCTCTCTGTCTCTCTGTCTTTCTCTCTTTTTTTCTCTCTCTCACTCTAAGTTCTTTAAAGGGGGAGGAAATAATCGATAGATCGCCGTGAAAACGGTAAATACCTAGCAGCCAATTCGTTCCTCTTGCGTACTTACTAATGGCCGGTGATTATAACAGGAGTTTCGATCGATTCCGGAAACGATACTTTCTTGATAATCGTGTACGAGTTACTACGATCGAGATCTTTCAATTCCAAGACTAAGGATTGGATAGAGAAAGGATTTTTCTCTTTATTTTGAAAATCATTCGAAATTTCGTATAGTTTTTGCATTCGTCGAAAATACGATAATGTATACGATATGTATACGCAATTGTATAATACAATTTATAGTTATTACTTATGTATAAAGATAGTTATATTATTATATTATTATATAGTTATATGATTATATAGTTACAATGGTAGTTATATTATTTTTCTATAGTTAGAAAAATAAAATCGTTTTATTTGCGTACTTAGCTTGTTTAATCTTAATCTCCTAATTTATTATTATATTTAGAATGGTATATACGCGCTCATCTGAAATAACTTGAATGAGCATCGTCGTTCTAAGATAACGCCTGTGATTTCTTTTTTCTTTTTTTCTTTTTTAACTTCTTTTCATTTCCTACTTTTTTTTTCTTTTTTTTTTTCTTTTTTTTTTTTCATCAAGATTACCTTTAACAGGCACGAAGCAATTAATTATTTGACTATT
>NC_140819.1:7460000-7470000 GCF_050613455.1 Vespa mandarinia
TTTACTGTACCGTTTCTTTCCTTTCTTTTATAATATTTAAAAGTCGTAATATTCTTGCGATAGAATAGAGTTTTAATGACTTTGAAAGACTTGTGTCGGTATTAATATCATTTGTTAATTTGTAGAAATATCCAAGTACTTATAGAAATTAGAGTAGCCGCTTAAAAAAAAAAGAAAAAAAAAGAGAGAAAAAAGAATGCAACGTTAAGATAATTCATCATCCTTAATTCTATAATGGTTTACGTCAATAACTTACATACAGTTAGGCATAATACTTGATCGATTTCGATGAATTAGATCTCATTTTAATTAAATAGATTTAAACGGAGGAGATGTATCGTCTATCGTTTGATTTCAATCTAATCGAATCGATCTACCATTAAATTTCAACCAATAAACATGACAGTTCTCTTATTTCGCACTCACAAATTAAGATAAACAATTGTTTCGATTATTTAACATTCATTCAAGATACACCAGTAGCCCTGTAATATCATCTATGGATATTAATAATTAAATAACAATAATTTGTAATAATCGAGTTTATATAATTATAAAAAAAAATACATTTATTCATTTAAATGAGCTCTAATACGACGATAAAAAGAAATAATTTTAATCTTGAATTTTGATAGGTCTGAAACTGACAATTCATTATTTTTTTCTTTTTTTTTTTTTTCTTTTTTTATTTTTTTTTTTTTTAAGGTATTCGAAGTAAATCTAAGAAAATGCTTGCGAAAGACACATAACGATCGTATAGATCATAACAAAGATAATTTGATATTCGATCGTATATTTCGAAATTAAAAATTTGCGAGAGAATAGCTGATGAAAATTTTCCGGAAGTGAATTGAAGGGATATCTTGAGTTTAATCCTGGAAATTCGCTTTTCAAGCGTTATCGAATTATTATCCCCATTAGTCCACGCCTTCGTTCACGATCGTTAGAAGATAAAAACAAAGAGCAAGAGAGAGAGAGAGAGGGAGAGAGAAAGAGAGAATAAATGAGTGAGTGAGTGAGTGAGTGAGTGAGTGAGTGAGTGAGTGAGTGAGTGAATGAGTGAGTGAGAGAGAAGAGGGGATCGAGGAAAATTGCTTCGACGGCCGTTAACTTAAGCGTACTGTAATCATCGTATCGATAATCGATGTCAAAGGTCGACCACATGGCCGAGTGATAAAGATCTCGAACGAAATAATCGGACTAATATGAACGGTAACGAGCCATTACTTTAATTTAATCTTTTTTTGTTTTCTTTTTCTTTTCTCATCAAACTTCTTCCTTATATATATTACTTTATTATTTATTTATATACATATATATATACATATATATATGTATATACATATTTTTTTTTATTTTTTTTTTCTCTCAGTTTTTATTAACCACGTATTCTTTGCAATTCATGATTTGACAAATGTTGAAGGTTTGATTTTATTTATTATATTGTATTATTTTTTTTTTCTTTTTTTTTTTTTTTTTTTTTTGAATATGTATAGATATCTCATCGATCATGAAAGATCATAACTATAGAATGGAAAAAAAAAATAGAATTTCGTCTTTTCACGAATTCATTTCTAACGTAGACAGGCCTGTCAGACACGTTCTACAATAAATTCGTGGCATAAATCTCAAGAGTACGAGGCAATTCGCAACGGGGAGATGTACGGTTGGTAAAGAATTTGCGACCAGACGTGTAGGACGTAAACGAGGAAGATGAGAGAATCGTGCTTCGCATTAAAGTTTAAGGACCAATGTACTTTCGTATTTTTTAAGAATAATATTCGCGCTACGTCTCCCAGGAATTAATTACAGATTTTGTTTCTTTTACTTTTTACATTTTTTTTTTCTTTTTTTTTTTTTTTTTTATAGTATCGTCGATTAATTGAAATCTTAAGCGATTATCGGCTCACGAAAGGATATAAATTTGTAAGTAAATATTTCTTCTTAAGAAAGAAAGAAAGAAAGAAAAGAAAAGAAAAGAAAAAGAAAAAAGGGTTGCACCTGTTCAAAGATGAAATATATTTTCGTTCGAGGAAGAGAGCATGAGAACCAAAGAGCGCAATCTCCCCTAAAGTTTGTCAGTGACGGTTATCGATTTAAGGGCGCATCCTTCCCTATTTGTCACGTTGCTCTTTTCCCAGCAAGATTACGAGTTCTGTCCCATACGAGTATGGATCTAATCCGTCATATACGAGGGATAAGCAAATATATCTTAGAGAAATTCTCTCGGGTATACTATCACGGATTTTGGATTTACAGGAAAATATGAAATATCTTTTCACTTTTTGATATCGTTCAATATTCATGTTTATTTTCGGAGTGCAATAATATTGAATATATACATATATATATACAATATATTTATTAATTTTTTTTTTTTTTATGTTTATATGTCCAAGAAACAAGAAAAGGGAATCAAGAGAAAATTTATGAAAGTTGGATTTAAGATAGGAACGAATCGAAGCGCTATAATGATAAAATCATCGTGAAATGAGTTCCATTTAGTTTTGTGGTCGAGGGAATAGCCATTACGATTGATGAACGTTTGCGGTTACGTCACTTTTAGTAGTATCTTCGCCTTGTTGCCGAAGCCATCGAAATTCTACATTTCCGGAAATACATAGTTGATAAAAAAAAAAAAAAAAAAAAAAAACAATTACTTCTTATATTTTTTTTTTTTTTTTTTTTTGTATTTTTTCGTACAGCAAATTTTCCGGTATAAACTAATCGTAACTCGTATAAACTGTTTTCATTACTTAAAAATACTACATCGACGCCTGAATGTTGTTTACACGGTTTACACGACGTCTAAATTGTAATATACCTACAGGCGACGATATATCATTTCTAGCGTAATATAACTTAAACGTATAATATTAATAACATATGAATTACAAGTGCTATAGTGGAAAATATTGTTCTCATTATGCACCTATTGTGCAATCGATGTGCTTATTAATACTTGAAGGAAGATTATATCTCATATACCTTATAAAAAATTTAAATCGACGTATTTCGAAGATATTAAAGTAAAATTGAAAGAATTGTATAAAGATTAGAATTTTTCAGTAAGATACTCAGAGAGAAGAAAGAAATCATTTCATAATTCTATCTAATCTAAGTTTCTATGTGCATGTTAAATAATTAAGTAATTAAAAAGTAAATATTTAAGATAACATTGAAATATATTCAGCCATTCGCTCGATAGTATTTGCAATGTATAATCTTTATCTAGATTTTGATATATCGCAAGTAGTATCGATCCAAGTCTCACCACGGAAATTGTTACATCTGAAGATCCTTAACAATGACTCTACTCTAAAATTCTCATTTCCGTGATGACACGAATGAACTTAGCAAGAATTTAGATTCCAATTAAATATTAATGAAATGATCTTATTTATTAATTATTCTTTCTTGAGTTTGCGATTTATATTCGTTAAAAAATAAAATAAAATTTATTTTATATTGATCGTGTCTTACGTTCTTCGTAATGTTGCAAGGAATGTTATATTTTTTCAATATTAATTATATAATATTATTTATTAATGATTCCATTTCGAATTTAAACCTATTTTATTTATTAAAATTTAAACCAGAAAAAGAAAATGAGAAATTTTCGACCCTAATCTAAACAAATATTCTTTTCTCGTAACGCGTGGCAAAGGGAGAAGTTGGCACACATCCCAAGTGTACTTCCTTCAACTCTATTGGCACCTTTATTCAATGTAGTTTCACAGTGATCTCCACAATTTTCATATCTTATACATTTCGTATCTATGACTTTAATATAGAACTCGTTTTTATTAAAATAATATAATGAATTCAATTGAACTTTAGAAAGGAGAAAATATGTAAAATTTATGACACGACAATCAATCATTCTGTACCGATTTGGACCTTTTGTCCTCGACATGATTGAGCGTTCGAAAGGACTTTAAAAATTCACTTACAACTTAAGAAGTTTGCCTCCAAAATACTCGTCCGTGATTTAGATCGAAATTAAGAATGAATGATCTGTAGTTGCTTGAACATATTGAAGTTGATCGAGATCCTCTTCAATGATGCACTGACTATATTACTGACCGATAGTTACTTTTAACGAACAGTCATTGAAGTCACATTCGCAAAACTCTATAATCTTCTATAAATACAATCTGTGTGACTATTAAAAAAGTAATAAGCTTTTCGAACAATTACTACTTCTATTTCGTGATATTTTAAATTTAGCAGCAATATGTATCATTCGATTACATTATTACTTCGCGTCCGCGCTTACAATGATATTCTGAAATAGAAAAATAAAAACAAAATTATTAATATCACTGTTACAATGAAAAAAAAAAAAAAAAACTTATTATAACAATAAATAAATTATTGAAGAAATGTGTGATATAAAAATATATTTACTTTAAATATTCATTGATATTTGCGGCAAAGACATCTTGCGAGATCTTCGACGTTTAATCGTCGAAGAACAAAGGAGAATACGATAATCGTTAAATTAATTAAAAAGACCGAATATATTTATATTAATTTAGGCCAACTAGCTCGAGATTAAAAATTTTTAAATATCATAATTTCATATTAAAATTATTTTATGTTTCTCGCGAGTTATCGTCTTACTTTAATGTTTAAATTAAAGTACTATTGTTTAAATATTAATGTATTGTACTAAATCGCGTTGCGAATTATTACAATTACAGAATTACGAATTAGTAGAATTACGAATTACAGATTATTTAAATTGTTGAAAAATTATCAACAGTATTAATTTGTAAATTTTCGCGTTCAGCTAGAAAGAGTTTCGATGTATACATATATATAAATATATACATATATATATATATATATATATATATATATATATATATGTATGTATATATATTTGGTAACGTGGATAGCCAAGCATGGAGCCGTCTAGACGCGGAGGCGTCTGCATGGAAACTGAAATGCATTCACCGTTGAACGTTCTGCTCTTAGCATGATTCAGTTCGGTTTCCTTTGGAACTTAATTTTCCGTGATATAATACGCTCGAATTTTCATAGGAATAAGACGTCGTTACGTTACATAGACCACATTTTATTCGATCTGAAAATCAAAAAGCTTCGTTTTTCTTTTCTTTTTCTTTTTTACATTTTTCCTTTTTATCGTCAAAGAGTTTTAAACAAGTTGCTATTTAATAATTTACAAACGTAAGAAAGTTCTTTCCTATTTTTCTTTTTTCCTTTTTCTCATCGATAAAATTTCTTCGGGTATTCGTCAATTTTATATTCTTTACGCGATTTATTTCATAGTAATCAAGATTGGCTCGATAGCCATTCCGATGGCTTCTAAACGCTTCTTGTTTTGAATGTAACATTATTTTGCTGTGTAAGCGGAAACTTTACGTTACGTGGAATAGATATATTGTGAGAACAATAGATACATATATATATATATATATATATATATATATATATATATATATATGTGCCTATGTATTAACTAGAATTATACCTTTTAGAATTGAATAAAAAAAAAAAAAAAAAAAAAAAAAAAGAGAGATCATATGATGAAAAGGATTTTTTCGTGTAGGCGAACAAAATTATCGGAAGACGCAAACATCGTCAGTGTAATCATATAATACATAAACAAAGCTCGAGATAATTCATTTATTTCGATATTTATTATATCATTCATGAGAAATAATAATGTTACTATTATTATGTAAATTTTCTTCCCGAGGAAATAATCGATCGACTTTTAAAATATATTTATAAATTTAGAAATAATTATAAATGATAAACGTAAGAATAATTCGAGGATTAGACTTTTAACTAGTATATTTCCTATATTCGTTTCAAGATGGCATTAATGTTCAATGCGACTATTCAGATAAAGTTTGTATTATTTATACGAATATTATAGATTTTAACGATATTTTGTTATTTGAATCGATTATAAAATCGTCATTATTTGTTCTCATACGTGTATAATCGTTTATGTGTTTTTTTCTTTCTTCCCCTTTTTTTTTTTTCTTGCCTTCATGGTTTACATATAAAAGATCTTTAGTTTCGACCAATAAGAATCCATAGAATTCTAGTTAGTATTTAATATCAACGACACGGGGACGACGTTTAGTTATGAGCGAAATTCCCTATGCGTACGAGCTCTCTAGTGACAAAGTTATCTCGTAAGTTTGTTCGGTAATTTCGTCTGTTTCGGGAAGATTCGGCAGTAGAGTAGCCAATCAGAAACGTTTGTAGTTCACGATCGGTGCAGTTGATAAATGGAGGATTTGTGTTTGTCAAGGTAGTTTTGTTTACGCGATAATTTTCACTCGGAATCAACTCCTCGCGTGTTTCGTGTGTGCTAAGAGGTAGATGAAGGTGCGTAACAGTATCCTTCGGTTTTCGCATTAAAATTGACAGGTACGAATGGTCTTGCTGCTGAGAAAGTTAATTCAACTCAAAGGATCTGTCGTCCGGAACATATGAACTTTGTAGGAAGGAAGGATTATTTCCACATTGAAATATGACAGTTACTCTCTACAAATTTATATTTACGAGGATATTATCATAATCTACGTTTAGCCATTAATCGATAATAATGTTAATAACATTTAGATCTTTTCATCTTAAACGAATTTTATTCAAATATCATTGCTTCTTCAACATAGGTTATGAGTTTAGCGATAATATTACGGCGATGTTAAGTAATGTATGGGAAAGTTTACTATATTTCAATTTTAACGTTTAAATTACTTTTATTCATTATTCTAACCTAATTGAACAAGTTTACACCCAATGAAAATTTTATTCGAACTTTCTTATACTATACTTATAAACTTTGTCTATGAGCAAATAAGATAATAAAATTACGATTAAAGCACATTTTATCATGACGTGTGAAATAGAAGCTAACATATTGCAGCTTTCTATAATTTATTCATGGGATATATTAATTTTTATTCGTGCACAGCGATAGCTCCATTAACATATTATAACCTTAGTTATTTTTCTTTTAATCAAATGTTAAGAGGGAACACTAAGTGCTATCTTTCTTTTTTTTTTTTTTTCTTTTTCTTTTTTTTCACAATATTTCACACTTCTAGAGATTCTATGCAAAATTAAAAAATATTTAGTATCAGGAGCACCAATAGATTATTATGTCATTATATAGATTAGTTTATTGTTTGCAAAAGCACAGCTGTTGATCGCTGATCATGCATAGATTTAGAAAAAGATTACTTTGATTGTTTTACATACGTATCTCAGTATTTATATAATATTATTAATGACCATATTACAAGATATATTAACATGAATTTTTTTTTTTTCTATTGTTTAAAGGATTTAAGATGTCCCGTAATCACAAGGACAAGTATGAAAATTCTAATCCACATCGTACGCACACTATCATGTCCACGGAGGATGCAAACTCCGGGAAGAAATCTTATTGGCCGGAGTTGGAGATAACAGGCAGTATAAGAAATTTGAGTCCAAATTTATGGCAGCTAACTCATCTGACAGCATTGTATTTAAATGGCAATAGTTTACAAAGAATACCATCAGAGATATGCCGTTTAACGAATTTACGTGCTTTAGATCTGAGTAGCAATAAATTACGCAGTTTACCTGCGGAACTGGGGGACCTCATCTATCTCAGGTACGAATCTTTAAACGTTTAAAATAATATTTTAGATTTTTTTCCTTTCCTTTTCTTTTCTTTTTTCCTTTTTTCTTTTTCCTTTTCTTTTTTTTTTGTTTCTCCATATTTACAATATTTCTTTTTATTTCAGGGAGTTGTTATTAAACCAAAACTATCTTCGCGTGTTACCGTACGAGTTAGGAAAATTATTCCAGTTACAAGTGCTAGGACTTCAAGGTAATCCTCTCAGCAAGGAGGTAATGGCATTGTACGGAGAACCATCTGGAACTCACAAGCTGCTGTCGTATATGCTGGACAATTTACAAGGTAAGTACTAACATCAGGATTCATTAATAAATAAATAAGATTTTCACAACATTGTTTAAATATTTTATAATATCATTTAATAATCTTATGAAATCGCAATTGAACTTTTCAATGTATGATTAAGATTTATTTTCAGACAGATTTATACTCGTATAATTTATAGTTGCGTCATATTGTTTACAGTAACAGTTAACGTAACGTTTACTATTAGATTTTCAATTTAAATATACATAACTATATCTAAATAGATATGAGGATAAAGTCATTAGCTTACTTATCCATTGCTATCATCAATAAGTTAAATTTCTATTGAAAATCTTATTTAGTTTTCTACTTGATCGACCGTTCATAATATGATAATGTCATTTCCTGTAACGAACGATTTATCTTTCTCTTCTCAACTTACGTTATACGTTGTTAGATGGCACTACAGATTTTATACTATCTTTTATTTTTCTTTTTCTTTTTTTTTCTTTTTTCTTTTTTTTTTTTTTCTATATTGTTGAGGAAAAAAATCATTGATCTTTCGAATTCATTCATTTATAGATAAATCATTCTTAAATCTTACCAAACTATTTTTATTTGTAATACGTATTTCTACGTTAATGAAATAATTTCAAAAAAGAAAAAAAGAGGAAAAAGAAATTACAAACATTTAGGATATAGTAAGGGAAAAGAGATTTGTCAGGATGTAACAAATAAATAAAAAATTAATAAAAAAAGGAAAGAAACAAATAGAAAAAGGATTCGAAAAATATAAAGAGAGAGAGAGAGAGAGAGAGAGAGAGAGAGAGAGAGAGAGAGAGAGAGAGAGAGAGAGAGAGAGAGAAAGAGAAAATGCATGTTTCTAGCGTGCTCCGTGAAATTAATCGTTCATCGTACCTCCGGCGGTCTAAGAATACCAGACCTTTTGGAAGCACATAGAGCGTATTAGTGCCTACATAATTTAATTTCTTTTAACATCGAGGTCAAGTGGGTGTGCCAGAGTCGCGGGCAAGGTGGGCGGACGTTAGATTACGTTAGGGAATGCTTAGAGAGAACAAGGAGGAAAAATAGAAGGAAGAGGAGAAATAATAGAAGCAAAAGAGAGAGAGAGAAAGAGAGAGAGACTGGTGAGAGGGGAAGGAAGAGAGAGAGAGAGAGAGAGAGAGAGAGAGAGAGCCGGGAGGGCGAGCCAGAAGGAAGGGCGTATTGCCATCCATTGTGTTTCATGATTTTTTTTAGTTATCCGATTGCCTCAAAGGTCTTGGTTGTACTATTCCGCTTATCCATTGTTCTCTGACTTTTACTATTCGGCACTGCAATACCTTGTCAGTCATCTCTCTCGTAACGCTTAGCTCCTCCGAGCTCTTCCATCATCGATACGATATAAGGATCATATATAATATAATGTGTGTATATATATATATATATACATGGACACACATACACACATATATATATACTTACACTATTCTCTTGTTATCCTTTACCCTTCCTTCAGCAATCTTCTTTTGTTCCCTTTCTTCCTTCCTTCCTTCCTCTTTCTTTCTCTCTCTCTCTCTCTCTCTCTTTCTCTGCTTCGCTCCTTTCATTCTATTCTTGTTGCAAATATTAAACTTGGTACTTCCTTTATAACATATCGAATTCACGTTTACTCTGGAACGGTTATCATCATCCAAGTTTTCTATCAAGAATCGATCCTAACACGTTCCACTCGAAAAGATTTTGCCCAATTTTGCGCCCAATTTTATTTTCATTTCAAAACTTTACGTTTAATATGGATTTTTCTTGCTCATTTTAATCATAAGAAGAATGAGAGAGAGAGAGAGAGAGAGAGAGAGAGAGAGAGAGAGAGAGAGAGAGAGTGAGGGTGAGAGAGAGGGAGGAAGGGAGGGAGGGCAGGAAGGCAAAGGGTTGAGAGATAAAGGAGAGATGAAAATTCTGCACAAGCTTCGTACACTCGACTTTATAGGGACGAAAAGAGAACGCTTTTTCCTCGTCACTACCGTTGTACTTTTGGATAGGATCCAAAATGGTACTTCTTTCCCTCCGAAATTC
>NC_140819.1:7475000-7482500 GCF_050613455.1 Vespa mandarinia
GGGAGAGAGAGAGAGAGAGAGAGAGGTAGAAGAAAAGGTTAGAGTATTAAAAATGATGTTGCGAGCGAGACGATAAGAAACGTATGTCATAAGAGGGATTAATTTTTGGATAAAGATTATTTTACTAGGCGTATGATATCGTTAAGTCTTACATAAACAGGTCGTCTTTATCGAAGTCGAAAAGTTTGTTGTCGGTTAAGTCGAACGTAGTAGTTTCGAATGAAACTTATGGACGATCTTACGAAGCTAAGAAGATGGGTTGGTATGGTTGGGTGGTAAGGAGAAAGAGGAAGAAAGTTTTTCGAACGGATAGAACTCGAAGACTAAAACTCTGAGGATCTTTTATCTCCGTTAGAAAAGACATTTTAGATATATAGAAAGAACGAAAGGAAGGGAAAAAAAGGAAGAGGGAGAGAGAGAGAGAGAGAGAGAGAGAGAGAGAGAGAGAGAGAGAGAGAGAGAGAGGGAGAATGTTCTCGCTCGTTTTCCCAACCGTTATTTCAACTCGTTTATGCGTTCGCCAAAATCCGTTATCTCCTACTTACATTCGTGAATATTATAATTAGATTAAGTTAACGCGCTATGAAGGAGGAGTAAGAGGAATAGAAAGGGGGCGGCGGTGGAGGAGGAGAATAAAATAGAAGAAAGAGGGCCGAGCCGCTATTTACTGCTGTTTTCCAGGGAGCCACTGCCCGTAAAGCGATAGAACTGCCGTCCAAGTTTCTGCTCTACTACCGGCACTACGTTTTGCATCGCTAATGCTATTTTCCAACGAGAGAAGAGGAGAGGAGAGAAGGGATGGAAAGGGACGGCAAGAGACGAGAAGAGAAGTTCCGTGTTCTCTCTCTCTCTCTCTCTCTCTCTTTCTCTTTCTCTCTTTCTTCCTCTCTCGTTCTCTTCTTTTGTTGTACCAAACGCGGACTCGATTATCTTCTCGCGAAGTTGGAGAAAAAGCTGAAATTGCACCGTGTATTCTACGTCGAGATCATCTCGCCTCGGGATAATGAGGACGGATAAATTTAATCCTTTAAATCCGAAAGTTAGAGCTATTTCTACCCTCTAACTTGATCCTGTCTCTTTACCACAAAAATAATAAAGGACTGATGTGTCTCTCTTTCTGCTTCTCTCTTTCTCTCTCTCTCTCTCTTTTATTTACATATTTATTTATTCATTTTTTCTTCTTTAAAGATTATCATCCTCATAAAGGAATAAAGAGATAGAGATAGAGAGAGAAAGAGAAAGAGAGAGAGAGAAAGAGAGAGAGAGAGAGAGAGAGAGAGAGAGAGAGAAAGGGAAAAATAAAAATAGGAATAATTCGCGACAATTGATGGCTTTCTCGCTCTCTTTCTTTTTTCTTTTATTTTATTTATATATATTTTTTTCTTTCTATAAAGATTATCATCTCGACAAAGAGATGGATAAATAGAGATAGAGATAGAAATAGAGAGAGAGAGAGAGAGAGAGAGAGAAAGAGATAAAATGTAGGGGGACAATTCGCGAGAATAATGTACACTAGCGTTAACTCGAGATCGTGCCGTTCTTACAAAGAGAGTTAATTCGCCATGACCTTTTGTAACTTACTTCGAGGGTTAACATTCTCTGTATCCGCGCTATTGAGCATTATGCTTTGTTCGCATTGGCCCTGAAAACATTGGCGCAATTTAAAGTTCACAGAACACCGACGATTGTCCGTTCGCCCGTCTGTCTGTCTTTTTGTCTCCTATGGTATCGGTCGATTTTCAACAAGAAATGGCAATCGATTATCAACCGATCGTCATGCGATCGATCGATCGATCGATCGATCGATCAGTCATTCTTTCGTTTGAAAAGTTTAAGAAAATTTTTTAAATCACGAGACTAAATACGAATATCAAAGCAATGAATTGTTAGCAAGTTCCATTGTGTTCGAAACGAGAAAGCTGTTGATGCGCAAAAACTCATTTATATATCACGATGAAACTGAGTCTGAAGAACAGACTTCTCTCTTTCTGTATATATATATATATATCTCTCTCTCTCCCTCCCCCTCCTTTTCTGCTACCTCTTTATCTTTCTATCTCGCACTTCTTCTTTTTTTTTTTTTTTTTTTTTTTTTTACAACGATCTCTCTGACGGATTTTTTCGACGACTCCGACTACGACGACGACGAGTTTCACCTGTCAGGCTAAATTTCTTATCCGTGGTCCGATCCATCGTTACTTTCATTGTACTTCCTGTTCTCTCTTTTCATCTCGTTTTTCATTCGTAAGAATTACATAACAATATCATTTATCTTTATTTAGATTGTATCAATCGCGCGCATCGGATATCTCGATTATATTATAACTACACATATTGCCATGAATTATTATTCTTTTCTTTTTTATATCGTATTTCGATATATAAATATATATATATATATATATATATATATATATATATATATCACTCGAATAAATTAGAAATCATATTATATCTCTATGTCTAATATCTCATTTCAAATCAATATCTCGTTTGATCGTAAAAAGAAGAAACAGAGAGAGAGAGAGAGAGAGATAGAGAGAGAGAGAGAGATAGAGAGAGACAGAGAGTACGTTTTTAGTTTAGATACGATCGTAACGATGCAAATTTCTTTTGATAGTCGAAAGGACAGGACGTGGATTATGAAGGACACGATATATATGCCAGTTAGTTAGCTATGATATCATGACACGATCCCGAGACATTCAACAACGACAATACGTAGGGATAGGGGAGGGAAGGCAGCGTGGAGGGGATAGGTGTACGCTGACAATAAGGGGTGGGGGGAGGTCAGAACTACTATCGCTAAAGGGGTGAAAGGAGTGAAAGGGATGTGGGAGTGAGATGGGGTGAGGATAGTAGAAGGACGTGCTCTTTGAATTGAGGTATAAATCACACATCTCTCGCACGTCCTCGCAATTTCGTGAGAGACCGACGACACTCAGGGAGGAAACGAAATTAGTCGACGTCACGCTGTCGTATACCTTCTATCTATCTATCTCTCTCTCTCTCTCTCTCTCTCTCTCTCTCTCTCTTTATCTAACTATCTATCTATCTCTCTCTTCCACGATTTGGTTACCTTAGCGTGGAATATATTCGTCATAATCGTTTGTGTCTTCTCGATTAGTCATCAGTCGTTCTTCCATTTTTAAACGCCCAAGTATTATTATCCGGTCAAATGAGTCATCGCGTTTCCTTTTATTTGTTTGTTTGTTCGTTCGTTCGTTCGTTTGTTTATTTGTTTTATTTGTTGCGTATTTTTTTCTTTTCTTCTTCTCGTTTTCTTTTTTTTTCTTTTTTTTCTTTTTTTTTCGTCTCTCTTTTCCTTTCCAACACTTCGTTCGTTCGTTCGTTCATTCGTTCGTTCGTTCGTCGACCGCGATTGATTTTATTGATTTAATCGACCGACTCCGATATCAAAGTTTATCGATCAGTTATCGACAGTTAGAGCATCCCTCTCGGAGGGTGTAAGAGAAAAAGGAGAGGTGCGACACGTTTTTCATTTTAATTCGATTTTATTTCTATGTTTTCTTTTTGTTTTTATTTTTACTTTTTCTTTTTTTTTTTTATTTATTTTTTTTTTATTCAATCTCACACTCTCTCTCTCTCTTTCTTTCCTTTTAAAGAAAGAATAAATGGAGGAGATTAAACGTTAAACGAGCACACTTTCCCCATTCGATATCTTTCTCTAGAACGCTTTTCTCTCTGTATCTCTCTCTCTCTCTCTCTCTCTCTCTCTCTCTCTCTTTATCTTTCTCTATCTCTGCTGTTCTATCTCTGTTTATCTTTGTCTGTCTTTTTCGAACGACGCGACGCGTTGTTCCGTTCGCATGACACGAATCGATAATCACCGATCGGACAACAAAGCTGTCGTGTGCTAGGTGCGGACATTATGGCACCAAATGAATATTCATTTTTCATGCCTTTATTATCACGACGGATTCGATGAATCTGTTGAAACTATAGTTTCTGCTTTATATGTATATATATATATATATATATATATATATATATATATATATTTAATATCACATGGTCTAATCACGAAATAAAAAGGAGAGAAGAAAAAAGAAAAAAAAGAGAACAAAAGAAAGAAAATAAATAATAATTTGCATCGCGGAATTGATCGTCTAACTCTTTTATTCCTTTTTTTTTTTTTTTTTTGACTTTGAATAAAATCTTGTTTCTTTTTTTCTATTTTTTTCTTTTTTCCTATTTTTCTTTCTTTTTCTTTCTTAGTTAACGAAATTATTCGTAACTAAAATCGTAGAAAACGGAATGACTTTACTTTCGACCTCTGTTTCGACTAAACTTGCCGATTCCATATGTATCACCCGATAAGGCAAACACATGGAATACAAATTAACTCCAAAGCAATGGCATAGTTTTGGGTTTGCGTTTTGGTCTGTGGTCGTATACCTGTATAATGTGTGTTGTATGTCGACAGTGGATTCGGGTTAAAGGAAGATCCTAAATTTAAAAATGCTCGTGAAACGAGTTCGAAAACGTTTCAAAGTGGCCCCGAGTAGAATCGTACCGATGCATGCATGCATGCATGCATGCAAGCAAGCAAGCAAGCAAGCAAGCAAGCAAGCAAGCAAACAAACAAGTAAGAAAACAACGTCATCGACACTCTTTTTTAACTATTTCGAAGAAATAAAAAAATACGAACTTTATTTTTTCACTATTTATTTTTCAATACATCGAATTCGATTCGAATTAAAAAAAAAAAAAAAAAGAAAAAAGAGAAAGAGAGAGAGAGAGAGAAGAAAAAACGTCGGCGTTCGGAATTAATATCAAAGGAAATCAATAAATTTTTGAAAATAATTATTTTATCCATCCTCGTTTCCCACTCGCATCGAACAGGTTGATCATATTTCACTTACCATGGCGCGTAACGTGGTCACGATTTAAAAGAGGATTAATGAGCCACGCTTTCACTCTCGCTCGTAGTATACTTACGTACTATTACTTATGTGTATATATATATATATATATATATATATATATATATATTTTCTCTTTATATCGAAGTATATATATAAGAAGCGCATAAAACTTTACGAGCATATTTGGTGATCCTTTTTTAACGTTCGCGCAAAAGAAGCATCATTTTCTTGAATCGACGTATAAGGGAATAATATTTTCTATGGTCCTTTTATCTCTTACTTACCTAAATAAGTACTTATTACGACGTCCGTAGTCGACGAGGCACGTTTAGAAACTAAATGTGTGTCGACGTGTTTCTAAACCCATCTTGTTTCTTTCAAGGACGTTATTATTTCAAAGAAAATTCGAAAAGATGTCTCTCTCGCTTTCTATTTATATATATATATATATATATATATATATTTGTGTGTGTGTATGTGTATGTATGTATGTGTCTTTCATTTTCTTTTTTATTTGTTTACGTTAGCACGTTTACTACGTTCCTTGTGGGAACATACATATTTACGACGATCCTCTCGTGTTTACCTTCAATGTCCTCTGGTCCAAACTTTTTGATCGTTACATCGAAATCCTACGAGTCCCATTCTCTTACAATACTCATGTCTTCCGTAAACGAATTTCTAGTTTGTAGAAGTCAGAAAAACAAACGTACGTATCTATATATATATATATATATATATATATATATATATATACACGTATGTATTTACGTATATTTGTTATCTCAGTTTGAATAAATGACGAAAGGGAGTTTATATTTTGACTATAATCGTCAAGAAGAGAAAATAATCTTGTCAAAAGAAATTCTTATGATTGGATCAATTTTCCCCAAGGTAGAGGTTTATGAATCTTATTAAGAGTTTATTATTAAGATATTCGTCTATTCGTGGAGATACATACTTCGATATTCATAGAGAAATTTATTATTTATTCGGCCTTTTATCAATGAAAATTGTTATCCAAGTGAACGCGAGAGAATATTACGAGTGAACGTAAAAGATAATAAAATCATGGAGTTATTTCGTATATAATTAATCGTTGTTAATCGTTATCATCAAATTTTATAATTTACTTATTAAAATTTATCGTCATTTAATACGGCAAAATAAATGACACTTTGAACGTTTTAACGAGTTTAAGTTAACACCACTCGTAATACTTTATATATATACATGAATACATACATTTATATATATGTATATATATATGTATTTATAATCTTGATCGTTTAAATCCTTAATTAATTATGATAATCTTTTGGTAACTATACTCCAGATGGTACACGAATGTTAGTGTACTTACCTAGAGGAAAGTAGGGTCGTCGAATTTTCTTCTAGACCGCTACGTTCAATGTTTTCCTTGAACTTCCGCCAAACGCGTGTATTACCATGGAACTCGTCTTCTCCAAGCAAACACGGGATCTCGACGATCTAGAATGATCCATATCAGCGGCGTCGCAATTTCCTCGCAGGTAATCCCTGAGACTCCCTCTCGTACAAAGAACGCCGTCGAGCGAGGGATAAAAGAAAAAGAGGAAAAAGAGTGAAGAAAGGGAAGAGGAGAGGATATGAGAGGAAAGGAATGGAAAGGAGTGGATAGGAGAGGAGAGGAGAGGAAGAGAGAACATCGTTGACGGCTCTACAACGGAGGGACGACGAAAACGCGGCCCGACGTCTATTAGGGTAAAAAGGGCTGCCGTTGGTCGTGCATCTAGCGCGAGCCTGTTAAGAGGAACTTTCAGCAAAAACGTCTCCAGCTGTCTCGCTTTCTCTTTCCTTTTCTCTCTTTCTCTTTCTCTCTCTCTCTCTCTCTCTCTTTTACTTTTTCTCTTTCTCTTGCTTGCTCGCTGGCTTGCTTGTTTGCTCGCTCGTTGCTCCCTACATTTTGGTTAATGTCGGAAGCCGACGAGACTCCCACCGCAGTTACAATTTTCCTTGAGATAAAATGGACAGCTTTCTGTTGTGTACGTATATACGTACCTATGTATATGTGTAGACACACGCACACACATATAATATATATATTTTTTTGTTTTCTTTTTTCTTTCTTTTTATTTTTCTCTTTTTTTTTTTTCATCTTTTTTGTTTTTTTTTCTTGCCCATGCTTCCTCCTTGATGACTCTTGCATTCATTCGAGTTTCTTTGATCTTTACGTTCTTGTCGTCCACGTTAAGAATGAAAAATAGAATATATATATATATATATATATATATATATAAATATATATATATATATAAATATATTTACGGATATATATTTTTCGAAAGATATCGATTCGATTAATTCCCTCGTCTTGCATGTATCGATTCGAGGATTATCCTCGCTGGAACATCCTGACTAATTCAAATTCATGCCAACGAGAAAGCCAATCGTCGATGAGTCCCGTGCGAATACGGCCTTCGATTCTCATCATCTCCACGTCGATTCAGTTTCCCTCAATTTCAAGGTATTTGTTTGTGAAACGTGACGAAACAATAGCGTGGCCGCGCGTATCTGGTCATTGAACGTTTTAAATTCTTCCACGATACACTGCTGTATTATTTTCTTTTTT
>NC_140819.1:7490000-7497500 GCF_050613455.1 Vespa mandarinia
TTGCATAATTAACGAGGTGGGATATATAGCGGCTAGAGGAATAACATTTTCGAGAGATTTGTAAAGCATAAGTTTATTTCGTTTCTCTTATAGAGAAAATAGAATGTGTGTGTAAGAGAGAGAGAGAGAGAGAGAAATGGATAGAGAGAGAGAGAGAGAGAGAGAGAGAGAGAGATTAAGTGAAAGAGAAAGAGAGGTCAAAGGGAACGAACAGAGTGGGCCGTGTCGGTGCTATCGGGTCGGGTCATCTCTAATTATAGCAAGCTACGGTAGGAATTGTGGCACCCATGGTCCTCGTGCTCTTCATATTATTCAACGTTGAATACCGCGTTCACGGAGATTCTCACGGCAGCAGCATCGTCCCTAGGAACGGCCCTGTAATATTACACGCAAGCTACCCTCACCCTTTTCTGCTCCTGGTACGCTGTCGCACGCCGGAGAACGACTCGTCCAGTCGACGTTGGAATTTCATATCATCCAGCAATGTCGACGTTGGATGAGGAAACGCCGCATGTTGGGACAAAGAGAGAGAGAGAGAGAGAAACAGAGAGAAAGAGAGAGAGAGTGAGTAAAGGATGACACGAGTCAGCGGTGGACGTTAATTTCAAAGCTTCGTTGTAGGGATGTCGTTTAAGTATGTGTATGTGTGTGTTTATGTATGTACGTGGGTAAGAGAGAGAGAGAGAGAGAGATACCCTTTCGATAACATTATATCATGTCTCTTTCTTCTTTTTCTTCTTCTTCTTCTTCTTCTTCTTCTTTCTTTTTTCTCTTTTTTTTCTTTACCCTTCAGTTACTCTCACTTTAGATCAATCCCGATGAGTTAAGAAGAGAGAAAGCAAAGATGCCAACTGTCGAATAAGATTTATCGTTTCCACCGAAGAGACATTCGTCTTTTCTGGAAAATAACTGTTAATTCGATAATAGGTTATTTTAGATAGGAGCTTCAATGTGGCTAATATAATTTGCCATTACTTTACCGCGAACATCGTGAATTAAGATTGATGATACCCCATGTTAATAGGACGTCGACGTGTATACGATGTTACCATCCCCTTTTTCTTCGTTGTTTTCGTTTTTCGGGGGTATTAATTTGAATTTTTTTTTTTTATACATTTTTTTTTCTTTTTTCTTTTTTTTTTCTTTTTTCCTTTACCTTTCATTTTTCTTTTTCTTTTTTTTTTCCTTAATTGCATTTTCCTACGGAATACGTAATCGTGCTCTTCTATTTAAATATAAAAGAATCGAGCGAGAAGATAAATATTCTAGTTTGTAGCCACTTGAGAAAACGAAGGACTTCGTTAACGTTCTGAAAGTTTCATATTCTTAATTGGCGACTTTGGTGGTATCATTTTATTATTATGTCTTTAATAATCTCTAACAAATGTTTTCTTTTTTCTTCCTGCTTCTTTTTTTCTTTTTTTTTTTTTTTTTGTTTCCTCGTTGTCGAGATCGTTTCGAAATATAAAATATTTGCGCACTTCACCCAAAGGATTATTTTAGTACTTTATTTGCTTCATTCAGATTTATCAGAGATATACGGGATTATCTCTTCGAAAATTAATCCGCGTAATATTTTATCGCGATATATTATAATATATTTTTGGTTTCGCGTATAATCGATATGGGCATAATAAATGTTATTCGTGGAGAACATATGCCGAGATAAAAACTAAAAGTTTAATTCTCTCAACTTGATCAACGAATTATATCGCATTCTGATATTATGAACATATATTATCAATAATCGAACGATTGGATTTTTGACTCTCTTTTTATATTTTCGTTATAAAGTCCTATCGAATTTTCAATACGCCGAGGACACAGATATTAATTTGTTATCGTTTTTAATTGAATTTTGCAAAAATTCATTTCTATCGGGATTTAAAATTTTTTTAATCTTTTTTTAAATTTCTATCTTTCACTTTTTTTTTTATATATACATATATATATATATATATTTTTTTTTTTTTCTTCTTTTTTTTTTTTTTTTTTTAAACGAATGAACGCATCGACACAAAGGATATCTACGAGGACGATCGTAAAACATTTAAAAAAAAAAGGTAAAATATCGTTGATTTTTTTCTTTTTCCTCTTCTTTTTCTTTTTTATATGATTCACCCGATAGTGATTTTAACGATTCACTCGATAGACGCGGACCTTCGCCTGTAGTGAAAACGACGAAACGTTTGAAGCTTAATAAATTTAATATTAGATATTCCGTACACGAGTGCCACGTGTCTGTATGTGTGTCAAAACGAACACGTCAAAATGCGTCTTCGTCTGGCGCATTGTTATGAGGACTTATGAAACGAGCAAGGGTGCCGGAGTTCTCTTATTCAAGACGTGATATCTGTCTGCTTTTCGTTTTCTTTTCCTCTTTCTTTAATTTTTTTCATTTTTTGTTTCTTCTTTTTTCTTTTTTTTTTCTTTTTTTTTTCTTTTTTTTTTTTTTTGATCATACAACGATGGTACGCGAAAAAGGGGAAGGAGAGAGAAGGGATGATGAACCGTCTTCCTTGATTTATGAGGAACGACACGCGCGATGCATCAAAGTATACTTCTCGCTCTAAAAATCCTTTCTTTCGTTTAGTCCGCAGTAGCTCTTTTCAAATCTAAAAGCCACCTCCTACTTGAGAAAAAGAAAAGTTAGTTTTCCTTTCAAACGAAAGAGATGATTCGTATTCATATTCGGACACCGTCTATGACGTTTTAACCATGAGAGAATCCTTGGGCAATTAATTACATTGCTTGAGGTTGGCCGTCGTCACCGTTAGTTATTATTCTCTCATAGTTTCGAGATGATGAAATGGACGAGGAAGAAACACGTAGTTACTTACTTACTTAGTTAGTTAGATCTCAATAAAGGAGAGAGGAAATCAGACAGTGTAGCATCGTTGCCGCCGCTACCGTCGCCATATCCTCCTCCTCCTCCTTTTCCTCCTCTTCCTCCTCCTCCTCCTCCTCTTTCTTCTTGCCTCCGTCATCTTTACAGGTCAAGAAATTAACCGTGGCTCTTTTAAAGTCCGTTTCGCACGACCCCTTTGCACTCGATACCGTAAACTCCTCTTGAACGCTGATTCACGTCGAGGTTTTGTGACTAATGAAACAGCAAGAACATTCGACGAGAAGAAGACTCGCCTGAATTTTGTCGAACGAGAGAAAGTCGGAAGTGGGTAATGGGTAACTAGGAACGATTAAACGACAAAGAGATAGAGAGAGAGAGAGAGAGGGATAAGATAAATAGAGAGAAATAAGAAGAAAAAATAGCTGTAAAGAGAAAAAGGGATTATTTAAGAATAATCATGGAAAATTTCGGAAAATCGTGAATCATTACAAAAGTAAAGATCGATTATCACTTTTACATTTTCTACTTAGTATCTTTTTTTTTTTTTTCTTTTTTTTTTTTTTGACCAAAGAAGAGTTCGATCTAACGATTATCATTATATCGGCGATGTTCTCTAATCTCGTAAAATTCGATTAATTCCCGATATAATACCTCCCGATGAAGTATCATCCCGATGCGTCGAGAGGTACGCTAACATCGATATTCATAATCGCAAAGGGAATATGATTACAGTGTATACTCGGGGTTGTTGAGGTGTATTTTTCCATAGTACAAACTCGATGATATTATACATAAGTCTATATAATCTTGTACTCTGTGAATGGGAAAAAATTTGATTTGTTCGTTCAAGATCAAGAAGACGACGACGACGTAAACATAAACGTAAACGTAGAAAATAATAATGACAACGACAAAGACGGAGAATGACAACGGCAACGACGGCGAACGATCGGAAGGTAAAGCTCTTTTCTTCTTCGTAAAAGAAACAAAAGAAAAATGGAGGATGAGAAGGAATAGGAGGTGGTGGTGGAGGAGGAAGAGGAGGAGGAGGAGGTGGAGGAGGAGGTGGAGGACGTGGAGAAGGAGACGAAGAAGGGGGTGGTGAGGTCGTTAACGTTTCCACGCTCGCTGAAAATACATTTCACTGTCGGGACTTTCCCAAGCGTTCATGTCTGGAAAAGACATGAACGTGATCTGCTTCTGGTTCTACGCAATTCTCTCTCTATCTCTGTCTGTCTTTCTCTCCCTCTCTCTCTCTCTCTCTCTCTCTCTCTCTCTCTCTCTCTCTCTCTCTATCTATGTATCTATCTATCTCTCCCTCTCCCTCTCCCTCTCTCTCTCTCTCTCTCTTTCTCTTTTAGACTATTTCTTCTTTTCTTTATCTTACTTTACCCGGTCCATCTATAGAATCCCCTGAGAAGACACTCGGCACGTGTTTCAATATTGTTTTAATGGTAGCTCGTAAAGCACCGACCATAATGCCTGATGGGTTTTATAACAACTGCTACGTTAAATATACGGCCCTGGATATATGTATGTTACCAACCGAAGTACTTCATTATATCGTGGATGACATTTATGTGGTTGGCCTGGCGTTCGATCGACAATTAAATCATTTACGCGAGAGATCGTTTAATCTCGTACACGTCGATAAGTAAATTCCATCGTGAATTTAAAATCGTCCATCATTAATTCTCTTTTTTTTTTTCTCTCTCTCTCTCTCTCTCTCTCTCTCTTTCTTTTTATTATTTTTTTCGATGAGCTCACGTCATAGTATAATTATTATTTTGGTATTCTACGTTGACGTTAACCGTCAATCAAAATCTTGCTAATTACTTTGCATTTGCATCTTCATCTGCATTTGCAGGAACGATAGCACAGTCAACTCGAACGAAACATTTTCGTTCAGTTTAGTTTAGTTTAGTTTCGTTTCGTTTCGTTTCGTTTCGTTTCGTTTCGTTTCGTTTCGTTTCGTTTCGTTTCTAGTAAAGCTTCGTAAAATGGGGTCACTAATGACTGAATTCATGCCCATGAGGCGAATCGACACGGTGAGTAAGCAAAACTCTCCAGAGGAGAAGGTATATAGCCGCGAAAAAAGGAAGCCAAGAAACACGTGCTTAATGATGTTACTCGTGTTACATGCTCGGCTTGGATTTCCCAGAAGCCGCGCGAGATTGCCTCGCCTCTGTTCTTCCTCCTTCTCCTTCTTCTTTTCCTCCTCCTCCTCCTCCTCCTCCTCCTCCTCCTCCTCCTCCTTCTTCTTCTTTCTCTTCTTCCTTCTTATATTCTTTTTTTTTCCTCTCTCTACTCTCTTCGTAAAACTCAACGTATCCTTTTTCCTCTTACTTCTTCCTTCTACTTCATTTTTCTTACTTACCACGGATGTTAAAAGCAAGTCTCGATGGGATATTATTGTACATAAAGGAAAAGCGAGAGATAGATAGAGAGAGAGAGAGAGAGAGAGAGAGAGAGAGAGAGGTGGGGGGAGGAAGAAAAAGAGAGAAAATTAACCATAGTCGATACATTTATACCTATATATATATATATACTTTTTTATTTTTTATATTAAAAAGATGCGTTTGAAAGTGATTTAAAGGAATATTATATATTCGTTCGATCATTAATTCGTTCAATTTAATATTTCTTTTCTTTCCCTTTCTCTCTCTCTCTCTCTCTCTCTCTCTCTTTCTCCCTTGTCGTCATCAGTCTCTCAGATTCATCTAAGTATTTTTGCAATCGTCGTCGTTTTGATATCATAAGATTTCATCTAGGTGAAGATTTCACAGGCATTCACGTTACGATCTCGTCTGGAGAAGTGTAACGTAAGTCATAGAGGAAAATTCGGTCTTCTTCGAACGATATCCCCTCGAGTGGAAATATTACAAGCATCGACGACGTTCGAATCGAACAACTCGATCGGCAATCGGATTTGGCTCTCGACGCGAGTCTCCGCCGGCTGTTGCGACGAATAGGAGGAAATTCGATTGCATTGTAAAGCGGGTTTGTCGTTTCGAATCGTGTTCGCGGTATTTCCAAGAGAGAGGAGAGGAACGACAGACAGAGAGAAAAAGAGAGAGAGAGACAGATAGACAGACAGAATCGATTCCATGCTATCGTATACACCTCTTAGTACAATCTATAATCAAGTATCGTCCAAGAGTTATAACTCTCTCTCTCTCTCTCTCTCTGTCTCTCTCTCTCTCTATTTGTTTTACTCTTTCTATTTTTATTCTCTTCTCGAAGTAGAGCCATCGACTCAATGATTAATTCTCTGTCATCTTATGTAACATTGAAATTATACAATTTTATATATATATATATATATATATATATATATATATATATAGATTTAAAGAATTTTATTTCATTATATATATATATATAGATTTTCTAAATTTTTCATTTTATTTTCATTTACATTTTATTACCATAAAATTAAAAGTTAATTCTTACATCATATTTTCAAGTCTTTTCCAAGCATATTCTTTATCTTTTATAACAGTGTAAATTACATTGGTATAAGTATACATTGGTAATATAATTTTCTGATAAACATGAAGAAAAATTGATTTAACAGAGATTTAACATTTTTTTTTTACTCATCGAAAATGTATTGTTATTATTATTATTATTATTATTATTATTATTATTATTATTGTTATTGTTATTATTATGCTTGAGATATTTATTCAAATTAATAATTTATTTCTTACAAAGTGATTGGATTTCTTCGAAATGAAATCATAATCTTCAATTGGATATATATACACATACATCTATATATATATATATATATATATATATATATATATATATTTTCGATTCTGATAGCGACAGATAAGAATATTTACGTGTCCGATGTAATCGTAAAGAAAAAAAAAAAAAAGAAAAAAGGAGAAGAAGAAGAAGTATGAAACGGTTATTTTTCCCCGATGTGCATTGGCGGTGAACGGGCGAAGGGGAGATAACTCGCGTCAAGCACTCGTCGTACGATCGTGTCTCGTGTGTAAATGTTGTTAGGGTTTCGTGCATCCTTGGATAATATGCGGCGCAATGCCGAATGCCAACACGCCTTTGCTGCACGGGAGCGAGGCCTTTTCCAATATGCATGCGCGAGCCCTTCTTCGTTTTTATTCCTTTTATCTATCCTTCTTTCTCTTTTACCTTTACGACGTTTGCAACGACAACCACCCAACGTGTCTTTTATTCGAGCGTGCACTTGCATTGTAAAAGACGATGACACGGTGCAAGAACGTGCAACGAAAGAAATCAGTCTTGATAGTTTGACTTTGATTTCTTACTCCTTCCGTTCTTCTCTACTAATAATAACAACAACAACAACAACAACAACAACAACAACAACAACAACAACAACAACAACAACAACAACAACAACAATATATTAATAATAATAATAATCTAGTATTTATATATGTATATTTATATATAAATACGTATATATCATGAATGTAATTATACGTGTAAAATCATGAATGATATGAAATTCAAAACATGTCGTTTATTTTAATAATAAATAAGTACAAATTCTCTCTCTCCCTCTCTCTCTCTCTCTCTCTCTCTCTCTCTCTCTGTCTCTCTCCCCTCTTTCTTTCACTATCTGCCTTCGCTAAAAAATTCATCGAAGGTTCATT
>NC_140819.1:7505000-7515000 GCF_050613455.1 Vespa mandarinia
TTACCATCCAATTTCAGTTCGGACTCGAGACGATACGAAATCTTTTTCTTTTTCGTTTTCTTTTTTTTTTCGTTTCGTTTCGTTTCGTTTCGTTCCTTTCTCTCTTTTGAAGAACTCTACGTCGAGAACAGTAGTGTACACAAGGGTGCTGTTACTGGACCATGATAAAAAAGAAAAAGACGAAGGAAAAGTAGTAATAGGGAGGGACAAGGGTCGAAGGCATGAATAGATGGACCAGAAGAGAGAAAGGACCCGATCGTTAATTCCTGTTTGCAGGCTTGGAACCTTAGGATGAATGTAGTTCCATTGTTCGTGCTAATTACGACTCACCCTCTTTTCGCTTATTTGTCGGTAGCCGGGCTTACCCCTCTCTATTCCCCCTCCCTTCGCCACTCTCACACCTATCTCGTTTGTTTTCACCACTTTGGTGTTACAAACGTGATTCGGCTTTTTGCAATGGTGATGGTGGTGGTAGTAGTAATAGTAGTAGTAGTAGTTAGTAGTAGTAGTAGTAATAGTGATAATAGTTAGATATCTTTGTTGAAAAGCACAAAGAATTTTTATCATTTTCTCTTGCGTAAAATTCAAATGAAAATTAGCAATGAGCACGATTCTTTTTATTATGTTATTATAAAGATTTATGTTTGAAAGATTAGCGTGTCGTTTACATGAACGTTAATTGTAATTACTTTTCTAAGCAATGTCATGTTTCTTAATCTTTATCATCATCATCATCATCATCATCATCATCATCATCATCATCATCATCATCATCATCATCATCATCATCATCATCATCATCATCATCATCGTCGTTGCCTTTGTCGTTATTCTGTTGTTCTTCCTCTTCTTCGTCTTCTTATTTTTCTTCTTTTTCTTCTTCTTCTTCTTCTTCTTCTGCTTCCTATGGAACAAACAAATTCAAGCAGGAAGTATTCAAACTGAAAGGTAACAAACAGCTGTGTCGCTCTAGCACAATGTCTTTCCATAACATTAAATAAACGTTGGTAGGTATGTAGGTAGGTAGGTAGCTAGGTAGCTAGGTAGGTAGGTAGGTAGGTAGGTAGATAGATAGGTAGGTAGAAAGTAAAGGAAGAGAATAAAGCACCGCAGCTAGTGCGTTAGCAAGAAGAGAAAAGAAAAGAAAAAAGAAAAAAGAAAAAGAAGAAGAAGAAGAAGAAGAAGAAGAGAAGTACTGCTGGACCATAAAGTGCGAAGCCCGATATGGAAAAGCAGCCGCGATGCGTTAAACTGTCTGCGAGTTTTCGATTTACGACGTCCCGGGATCGAAGTTTATACAAGTACCGGCTCTAAGAGACCATCGCTTTTTACGTGGTCGCATCCTTTTTCATCCTCTTTTTTATCCTCTTTTTCGTTTCTCTTCAATCCAGACATGTACCTACTATGACTCTCTAGGTATTACATAAACGTATCAGCCATTTATGTTACGTGTGTACACACACACACACACACACATGTATATATATATATATATATATATATATATATGTCTTTTGCATAAGTACGTAAAATAAAGGCCAGTCGTTTTCTTATTTTACCTCCTTTAAACTACAATATTTCGATTATATATAAATCGTATATTGGTCGAACATAAGGATTTGTTTGCTAGATTATTCTTAGAAGTTTATAGAGTTTATTCGAGTTATTATTGTGAATGAGGTAAACAAAGAGATAGGAGCATCTTTAATATTTATTAAAAAAAAAAAAAAAAAAAAAAAAAAAAAAAAAGAGAGAGGGAGAGCGAGAGAAAGAGAGAGAGAGAGAGAGAGAGAGAGACAAAAGGCACGCGACCAAGTCCTTTATCCGACGAGTTAAATGTCGACGGTGCACAGCCCTTAGGTATTTTACTTCCCCCAACCGTTAGTATAGTTTTCTCATCCTCATTATGTATTCTCCTGCCAGCCGTTTAAACCCCCACATTTCATGGCGGCCGTTGTAAAACTTTGTACCACTACAACCACTATCTCTACTACCACCATCTCCCATTGCCATCGCCATCGCCTCTGGGAAGTTCAATGAAATTAACTTTGCTTTGCATACGCTTAATAGTCTGTATCGTGCTTCTCACCCCTCGGCACATCGCGATCCGCGAACGTACACCGAGTTTCGAGCAAACCTCTTTCGAAGCTCTTTCTCTTTCTCTTTCTCTCTCTCTCTCTCTCTTTCTCTTTCTCTCTCTTTCTCTTACTTTCTCTCTTTTTATTCTCTCTTTTTAGTATCTCACTTTATTCGTTCACTGGGACACCGCGATTTTCCGTGCGAGTGACTTTTATCCGGAACTGGAGATTTCTCTCTCTCTCTCTTTTTCTCTCTACCCTCTTCTCTGTTCTTTTTTCCTCTTTCTCTGTTCTCTCTTTCTCTCTCTCTCTCTCTCTCTCTCTCTCTCTCTCTCTCTCTCGATCTTTTTCTATGTACCATTTAAGTACAAATTTGAATCGTTTCTAATGAATTCATTTTTATATGTGATAGTTGATCCCTTTTAAGGACAATTTACGTACTACATCTTTTATCAATGCTTATCGCGTAATTAATATTAATGTTATTGTTATTATTATTTTTATTTTTATTTTTATTATCATTATCATTAATATTATTATTATTATTATTATTATTATTATTATTATTATTATTATTATTATTATTATTATTATTATTATTATTATTATTTTTATTATTGTTATTATTTAATTAGAAGAAATATATAATTGGCCGGCGTTCTCGTCGTTAATTTATTTATTTATTTTTTTTTTTCTTTCCGTTTGTTTCAGGTAAGCGAAAAAGTAAAGCTATTATAAAGCGTAGGACCGATCGTATTTTTTTTTTCCTTTTCTCTTTTCTTTCGACGTTGAAAAATAGTAAGTATGAGAATAATGAAATAGAATTTGTTGTTCGTTTTAAAAGCTATCGGATTATTCCCCGCTTAATGGATATCACGGCAATAGTTTCTTAGGTGCAGGCACCGTCATTCGCAACGTCTCGACGAAGTCGTCACGCACCTGCGTAACTCTGTGTACGGTTCGATCAATAATCGTATACGATGATCTTTCTTGACCTCTGGGTGGGGTCGTTGGGTAGGAGAAATGGTAGAACGGGGGTTTAGTAGAGGCGCGGGGTGAGACGATAGTATCTGGTCAGTCAACTCGTGGACACGATGAGGAAAGACGTTCGAATAATTAATTTCTATTTCTGCTTACGGTCATCCGATCATTATATCGCCGATTGGAAATTGACATTCTTTTACATGTGCCGATCGATCGATCGATCGATCGATCGATCGGTTAGATCGATTAGATCGGTTAGATCGATCGATCAATCGATCAATAGTAACAAATACGCTCTAGAGAGAATTTATAGGTTCTCATGGATGTTATATTTTCTTTTTCATTAAACCGATAGGTAAAATATAAAAGTTCATTAAAATCTTAACCTTCGAGTAATATCTCCATGATTTTCGTGTATTGTGTATGCGTATATGTGTCTGTATATTTTTTTTTTTTTATGAGAGATACCAGTTGTATTATATATCTTATTTTCTTTCTTTTTTTATTTTTATTTTTTTGCTCGTCCTCTTGCTTTTTCATTTTTTTTTATTTTCTCTCTCTCTCTCTCTCTCTCTCTCTCTCTCTCTCTCTCTGTCTCTCTTTATAACACGATACAAATGCATGCGGTCTCTTTTCGCCGCCAAACGAAGAAGATGCTGTTCTCGACTCGTTAACCGGAATTAGGACGGCATTAGAAGCGGCGGTCTCTCTCTCTCTCTCTCTCTCTCTCTCTCTCTCTCTCTCTCTCGAACGAGATAAAATTTCACGAAGAAATAGGAGCGGGGAGAGAGAAAAAAAAAAGAGTATGGATAACGTAATGATACTCGTCGCGGTTGAGATATAATGAAAGAGTCGGAAGAAAGAGATGGATAAAGAAAGGGAAACGAGATCTTGAATTATTTACTTCTTAGAATCCTAACAGGGAAGGAAGGAAGGAAGGAAGGAAGAGAAGAGAAGAAGAGAAGAAGGAGGGGGACGATGATAAAAAAAAAGTAAATTGAAGAAGTTCACTCTTTATTTTTCAATACGCATAATCTTGCGACATAATATCTGTATCAAAAGAGAAAAAAAGAGAGAAAAAGAGAAATGAGGAGAAAAGAAAAAAAAGAAAAAAAAAAAAAAAAAAAGAACAAATCACCTTTTCGCAATGTCATCCGTTCCATCAGTCACATGTTGGAATTTATTAATCGAACATACGGTATCTCGTTTGCAATCGAAGCGGACTGTGACCACCGAGGTCGTTCATTAATTATCGCTCATAACCGTTCACGTTATTTCCAATCGATTTCGACGTGCTCCTCGTCTCTGGATAAAAATGACCAAGTCTCTCCTCTCTCTCTCTCTCTGTCTCTCTTTCTCTCTCCCTTCACCAGTCGTAATTCTTCGAGCTGACGATAGGTTTTAGCGAAAGAAAAATGGGAAACCGGTATTCGTATTAGTATCGAACGATGGATATTGGCTGACTATGGAAGGATAGAAAAGGGATAGACGACGTAGAAGAAGAAGAAGAAGAAGAAGAAGAAGAAGAAGAAGAAGAAGAAGATGAAGAAAAAGAAAAAGACGAAAAGGAAGAAGAAAGAAAGAAACGGAGAAGAAGGAAAAGAAGGAGGAAAAGGAGACGGAGAAGGAGGAGGAGGAGGAAGAGGAAGAAGAGGAGAAAGAGTAAGAAAAGAGTAGGAAGAGAAGAAGAAGGGTGCTTTTTCGTACTGGCCACGACGAAATATGGGAGAGATAAATATCATCGTAGCGTGGTGTGCCGGTAAATAACGGTAGATTTAGCAATTTCATTAAGCCGGAGCTTGGGAGAGCAAATCGAACGCAGTTCTCTCTTCCGATAAAAAAGTTCCGCGCTTAAAGCATCTTACTTGTTCCCTTCTCTATATCTTCCTCTCTTTCTATATATATATATATATATATATATATATTTCTGAGAGGGATACATATACATATATATATATATATATCCCTCTCAGAAAGTACCACAGCTATCCCACGGCACGTACGAAGTGAAGTTACAAACGTTTAATGGTCGCTTTTCCGCACGGTTTCTTCCCCTTTTCTCCTTTTTCCTATTTCCTTTCTTCCTCTCTCTCTCTCTCTCTCTCTCTCTCTCTCTCTCTTTCTCTTTCTCTTTCTCTTTCTCTTTTCCTCTGTCTATCTTTCTCCCTTTATGTTTCTCGCTGGTTTTCCTTTTCCAACCTTTCTTGGTACTTTAATTCGGCATACGACGCTAACGGGGCCGACTCTCCTCTTCTTCCATCTTGCCTTGTAATATCCGACATAGTAAAATTTCCACTTTCTCACTGTCCTGTAAATTTCTTTTTTTTTCCCTCCCTCTCTCTCTCTCTCTCTCTTCTTTTTCTCTTTTTTTTTTCTTCTTCTTCTTCTTCTTGTTCTCTTTTCTTCTTTTTTGCCCCTTATAAAACAACTACGTCGTAAAAGTGAATCGTCACTTTTACGATTTACTTTTTGAACATCAATAAAATGATGGAGAAACGTTGACGGAGTAAACGATATTTTTACAAATTAAAGAACGTCGCGAAAGACGAAAAGAAGAAACAAAAAAAAGAAAAGAAAAACAAACGGATACTTTTCATTCGACGCTAATGCAATTCAATTTTTATCGCGTATCTCGTGATCTTTGATCGTTTGATAGTAACGAAAAAGGGGGAAAAAAGAAAAAAAAGAAAGAGAAAAAGAAGAAAAAAGAAAAAAAAAAGAAAAAAATACGAGGAAGAAGAAGAAAAAAGAAGAAATGTTTATTGGACCGAGACGAGGCGGGCGTTAAAGGAGAAAATTGATTTCAAGCTGGTCGAGAAGAATTTTCTATTTTCACGTAGAGTCGCACGTTCTATATATCGACGTGTTATAGTGGTCGGGGAGGGGGTGCGGAGAGAAGGTAGTACCGATGGGAAATCAAATCTTCCGCCGTGATAATTGGTCGGCATTGATTAACCAACGTGATTGTAGGCTTCCGCAAGGTCTGTGCGAGGATAGAGAGAGATAGAGATAGATAGATAGATAGACAGAGAGAAGGAGAGATAAATCGAAGGGAGGTATGGGTGGGGAGGTTGGGTGGTTGTTGGCGGTGGTCGAGCGATCCACTCTATGTAGAACGGACACGCAGGAATGTTCCCCAGAATGTTCCCTAGAATGTCCCTATGGCGCGTCAATGTCTCGATTCCCTCGTCGCGTTACTGCACGTCATTCCACGTTGACGACGGGTTTCGCCCTTCGGGCAAAGCTCCTACGTACGATGGACGTCCCCATACGACGTGTATCTCTGGATACATTCTGAACCAACAGTAGTAGGTGCGTACACGGATACGATGAAACGTTATATAGTATAGAAAGGGATACGTGTATATTTGTTATATTCATCACGTTCCCTTGCGTATGACAATAAATGTTTCATCATTTTAAAAGGGTAAAGATCGTGACAAGGACATGAGTATTTTTTTTATGCCACATTTGGACGTTTAATTTATCGACGAACATTTTATTCAGAGAAACGAAAAGAAGATTATCTTTCTTTGTCCTTTTCTCTCTCTCTCTCTCTCTCTCTCTCTCTCTCTCTCTCTCTTTATCTCTTTATCTATCTATCTATCTATATCTATATCTATATATATATATATATATATATATATTTCTTTCCATATCGAATGCTCACAGCTCTGTAAAGACTCTTATTTCGTCGAATAGCTCTTCCATTTTGGTTGGATTAAGAGAGCCACCGCTGAAGGGAATCTGATATTCATGTCGACAGAAGGACAGACGAGGTAATCGTAGAACCGACGACGAACCAATTCCCTCGATCAATTCTTTCGAAAGGATAGAGAAAGGATAGAGAAAACGAATTCTCATGCACCACATGGAAAGGTGGTAGTGCTGATGGCGATGGTAGTTGTAGACGAGAGGATTGAACAAATTTCGAACGTAAATCGTTTTCTCTCTTCTCTCTCCCCCCTCTTTTCTCTGTCTGTCAGACAGTCTGTCTGTCTTTTTCTTCTTTCACTCTTTTCCCGTAGATTCAACAACGTGACACGCGTTTACCCGACTGCGCAGAATCGCGTTGGTCGTGTTTCCGTTGCTACGAAATCGATGTAAATAGAACATGTAAAAGCACCCAGTAGCGAGTCAACAGCAAACGATACCACCACCAGCACCACCACCAGCATCACCATCCTCCCCGAAGTATCGAGCTCGAGTTACTGGTTTAGGCTATTTATCCTTCGTCAAGCGTTATCCATAGTACCGTTGCGATTACGGAACACTCGTATATCCTGGCAGCCCGGTTTCGGTTCGCGTTCGTTAGCGCCAACTTGGGATCTTTGCCAATCGGTCGGCTAATACCCCGTGGGGAAACACGCTTTTTGTTTCTCCACGTAGAACTTTGGAAAAGTGGCGAATTCGACGCCTGGGAGAAGCAAACCAAGACTAGAGACGAGTGTTTCGAGTCCGCGCCAACTTCACCTCGAAATTACTTACTTACTTACTTACTTACTTACTTACTTACTTACTTACTTACTTACTTACTTTCTTCCTTCTCGCGGATTAGTCTTTCTTCTTTCTTCGAGCTAAATGAAAGAAAAAAAGAAATACAAAAAATAACTCCAAGGAATTAAGGAATAATAAAGAACATTTCTTACTTTTCTTATTACGTTTACGATATTAACGTTAAATCTACTGAATCATTTTTGTTTCTTTTTCTTCTTTTTTTTTCTTTTTTTTCTTTTTCTTTTTCATTCACTCGATAATAATTCATATCGAAAATATTTAACACTTTCGAACACTTTTGGACGCATCGAAAAAGTGCTAACAACATTGGCTCCGACCATCCAACCAACGAGTTAGATGGATGATTCGTGATATGAGCGGTCTGCATCCGCATTACGGCAGCCCAATTGAACGTGCCAAAATGTCGAGCGGACTGGAAATATTCATTAAATCGAATCTCTCTGGTTGCGCGTTTTGCTCTTATTTAATTTATGTCTCTCCGATTTCAGCGAAAAAACTGCAATATCTCTCTCTCTCTCTCTCTCTCTCTCTCTCTCTCTCTCTCGATCTGTCCAAGTCGATGTATATAGCATCGGAGTTCGTGCAATTATCGGACTGTCAGCTGACAGTTTGAGTCGACGAGTAATACCGCGCGAAATCCGTCCGATCTTCGACGGTGAATCCTTCCGCATTCAACTCTTTCTCTTTCTCTTTCTCTTTCTCTTTCTCTTTTCTTTTTTTTTTCTAGGCCAGAGAAGAATTTAAACGACACGACACCTTGCCGCGCACTTTTTTCATTTTACCACCGTCCATCGACCGCTCGCCTTTCTCTTTTCTTCCTTTCCTTCTCTCTCTCTATCTCTCTTTCTATATATATATATATATATATATATATATATATATATATATATATATATCTTTCTCTCTAGCTATCTCGTTTAACGATTAACGCTTTCTAGGACGAAGACGACGACGGAAAACGAAATACGTTCACGTTTCTCTCTCTCTCTCTCTCTCTCTCTCTTATTCTTTCTCTATCTCTCTCTTTCTGTCTTTCTCTGTCTCTTTTTCTCTCTCTCTCTCTCTCTCTCTCTCTCTCTCTCTCTCTCTCTTTCTCCCTCTTTTCCCTTATTTCCTTTCCTTCTTCTTGAGAGTATTCGCAGGCAGTTGCACCATAGAACGTCGACCATAAACTTGCGAACAATCACGGTAATGGATACCTTCTAGGAAAAGTTATTGCCAAGCCGGTGTAATAATCGGTCGCCCGCAAGGGAACCACCACCACCACTACCATTCATGGATGGTGGGGGTTTGAAAACGGCTTGGAAAAAAAAATGGGATGGATAGCCTGCTACGTAGATTTATTATAACAAATGTTCGTGCAATTTTCTGACGAATTAAGGAAAAAAAAAAAGGAAAAAAAAAAAGAAGAAGAAATAAAAAAAAAAGAAAAAACGACGTAAGAACGGGTAAAAAATAGGTTTCGACAGGTGAATTTCTTTTTTTTTTTTTATCTTGTCTTCGTTTTTTTTTTTTTCTTTTTTTTTGCAACGTTCGTAAGACTTATTTTCATCGCTCGTCATTGATATTCTCAATCGGTGATAAGGGAATGAATAATTATTATCATAGATTAGAATATCATAATACTTTTTGATTATTCGTTGGGTTTTTGAGAGATTCATGTTTCGATGATTTCACGTTGGGATCGTTTTGATAAAAGGATGGCCAACATTCTTTTCATAGTTTCGTCAAACCGGCAATGGTTTAACAACAATGGGATACCATGCGATAAAATTGGAACACAATCGCAAAACGCGTTATCGTACTATGCGGATCGCGTAAAGCGTAACGTAAAAATGAGCTTGCAACAATTACTAACGGTACGTGTCGTCGGAAGATCGAATAGATCGATAAAGCGCGAATGATCGTAGTAACCACGTCGACGATAACCACGAGCAAGCGAGCGAGCGAGCAAGCGAGCGTTCGCTTATAGTACGTAGCTAGATGAATATATGAATGTATGTATGTATGTATGTATGTATGTATGTATGTATGTATGTATGTATGTATGTATGTATGTATGTATGCATGCATACTTGTATGTATATATGTATATACGTCATTGCTGCTGGTAGCCATCGTTAGCCCCGTTTTTCGATGCAATTGAATCTCTTTGGAACGTCATCGGCGAGACAATATTTATCGCGAGTCATTCTCGCGAAGGCAACGATCCTATTACGGCGATCGTGAGTCCGGAAACGCAGCCGTTCCGCGTCGCTCCGCATCGAGTGATTTCGTGAATAGCCAGCTCTTCTCGTGGATTATACCGAGCGATAAAATGATTTATATTTTAATCGAACGGACGAGTCATCATTGATCCATTGGAGATCAACATGAGGGAAAAAGAAAAAAGGAAAAAAAAAGGGGGAAAAAAAAATAAA
>NC_140819.1:7517500-7552500 GCF_050613455.1 Vespa mandarinia
GATCGAGTACACTTGGCTCGTGGAGATGCCGAGAGGAAAGACGCGTTCGAAGAAACTGGGTCAGTGGTGTTGAGTGTTCTGTGATCGTTTATTCCTCCGGTGATCGAAAGAGAAAAATATATAACGAAAAGAAATAAAAAAACAAAAGGGGGGGGGATCGAGATTCTTTTTTTTCTTCGTTTTCTTTACCTTTTTTTTTTTTTTTTGTTTTTAAGAAGACGTGAATCCGATGTGTCCGATCCTGAGCTAATATCCTTGAGGAATTGGTGAATAAGGGTGATAAGGTTCGATAAGTAGTCTATTATTGTAAGATGAGCCCGGGCTCTCAGGGCACCCTGGAGGTGGAGCGTTACATCGGTAGCTGTTTGATATCGTCGAACGTTCGAAACGGAACGCACAAGGCGATCCTTGGAAAGAAACAGGATCAAAACAATCTGCGTGGGAAAAATACTAAAGCCTGTTACGGTGGACAGAATTACGCTAGTGGCGGCGAGCAATGCTCAATGCAATACGGCACGGTTTCCGGTGGTTGGGCAGGTGCTCCACTCATTTCGATGACGTCCAGTCCTCGTAGATGTAATCAAGGTTTGTCACCTTCGTTGGGACAACAACAGCAACAGCATCAACAATCGTCCCAGCAACAGCAATCGCAAGCTTGCGAGCAACAACAACAACAACAGCAGCAGCAACAGCAGCAGCAGCAACAGCAGCAGCAGCAGCAGCAGCAGCTGAACGGACACCTGCACAAAAGTCCCCTCTCCAGACTAGCCATTCACACGCAGGGAGCGCCGTTGATTCTCGCCGGTCGATTTCACAATCGAGGAAAAATACACACTGGCAACGCCGTCGGCCTCGGCAACGGCGTTCCCAGCAGCAGCCTCGCGGTTGGTGGTTACGTTCACACTAATGGAAACTCATCGGCGAACTCGATGAACGGTACGATGAACAGTACGATGAACGGTTCAACGAGCGGACCTACGCGATGTCCAGCGCCACCACGACCCAGGAGACCAATGGAATCTACGAAAAAGGTTCAAACAGGAAATGGAAAGGGGGATTGTTCGAACGTCTCCAAAGATTCTACGGGGACAAATATTGCGAATATCGATTCGTTGAGTATCGCTAGCGATGAAAGTTCCGGATCGAACAATTCTGAGAATAGTCTACCCCGCATCATAAAACCACGGAAGCGTAGAAAGAAGGATAGGAAACCTCCGAATGGAGGGATAACAACGTCATCGACGGATGGTAGTTCGACGACAACGACGACGACAACGACGATAACGGCGGTGGCAACGACGACGACGACGACGACGACGACGACGGCAATGGCGACGAAATCGGATGAACCTCAGCAGCAACGAACGAGTCCTAACGCCGTTAACGAACAATCAGGCGTCGTTATGCCGTTTAAACCTTACCTATCGTCTAGCTGTTACGATCATCAAAGATACGAAAGTGGATCGGCTCAACAGAGAAACCACAGAAGACCACCGATCGGTAGGGAAAGTGTTTACGGCTCTTGTCGAGCGCAGGTGTCCTCCGTGCAGGCCATTGCCGACATCAGGCAACAGAGGTACGCGCATCGGCACGTGCAAGTGAAAGTGCTGGACGACAACAGAAACGTCGTCGTGCCCGGCACGATGCGAGCGATTCAGTCGAAAGCTTATAGGCCGCACAGTCATCATCATCATCATCATCATCATCATCATCATCACGTAGTTAGCAACAACAACAACAACAACAAAAACAACAACAACAGCGGCAACAACAACAATAATAACAATAATAACGTTGTGTCTCGTTACATACATCAGGATTACAACGACGCAACGGCAACCTGCGAGGACGGTTTTACCGACGGATTGGGACTTTGTCAGTGTCGTTATTGCGATCCTTCTGGATTAATTTGGGACGTAGATCAAAACGGATATTCCCCTTATCTAACCGCACCAACGTGTAACGATTTTTGCCCTGCCAATCACCAATATCCTCAACAGGCACCAACGATGTTTCTGTCGCGTGGCTCGTCTCTCGGTTGTCAAGATCGACAGCAACACCAACATCAGCATCACCAGCAACATCAACATCAACATCAACACCAACACCAACATCAACATCAACACCAACAACAGCAAGTAACAATCGAGAGATTATTCGACGCGGAATGTTCGCGTATAACGCGACCAGAACGCGATGCCTCTAGCACGGTAATCCTAAGGCGTAGCTGGAGCGATCCAACTAGTTACTTCAGCGAAGAGATTACCGCACCCAGTAGAGACGTCGGCGTGATTGGTGACAGAGGTCAATCGGAGAATGGCAAACGTTGCGGAGGAACGTTTTGGCACGGTGATACGACGGCATCCGCTGGCATGGCCAACGGCACAGCAAACGTATCTTCATCGAACGGTAACTTGGGTAATTCAGCTAGCTCGCCCTCTTCTAAGGGCCTCGAGGTCTCCACGGAAATTGTTACTTCGCCGAACGGTCATCGGGACTTGGAAATCAAGTTTTATTCTCCATCGCCAAATGCACCGTCGGCAACAAATGCGATCGAGGAAGACAAGTCGATATTCGTCGAGGAAGACGAGGAAGATTTCAATGATATTTGGAGTTATCACGAGTCGAAATTGCAAAAGGATTTTCGAAGTTTATTACAGGCGGAAGAGTGAAGAGGACAAGAATTATGGGACGGGCATGATCTAATCTGGTTTTCTATTTACTTTTAAAGATCAGAGAGAGAGAGAGAGAGAGAGAGAGAGAGAGAGAGAGAGAGAGAGAGAGAAAGAGAGATTAATAGAGAAAGAAAAAAATGAAAAGGAGAGAGAGAGAGAGAGAAATAAAGAGAGTATAAATGAAAGGCCTATTTCAAGGAGCCATGAGAAGATGATGCTCGACGAGACTCGACTTAGGTAGCGATCGTGAAAGTCAGTAACGACGAACAGAGAAAAAGCAACGAAACGACGCGTGCCGAACGGCGCGAAGGAGTAGTAGTCGCTTGGTGGGGAGGAGAGAGTTCCTCCTAACGGTGCAAGTAGTATACACGTAGTGTACGTGACAAGCCTACACGGAGAGGACGGACGACGACTACGACTACGACGACCATGACGAAGAAGAAGACGAAGAGAAGACGACAATGACAATGACGATGTTCGTTCGTTCGTTCGTTCGTCCGTTCGTTCGTTCGTCCGTTCGTTCGTTCTTTGATTGCGAACTTTTCGTCATAGTTTGGCCTCCTTGGGAGAAGATATAATAAGAAAGAAAATCCAAAAAAGAAAAAGAAGGAAGGATAATGCATATAAACATTTATACATACATATATGCATATATATATATATATATATGTATATGCGTATATTTACCTATATATATGTATATATGCGTGCATACATTTACATATGTATATATATACATATATATATATGTGTGTATATGTATGAAAATCCTTGTTTATGTCGTTAAATTATCGCTGTGTTATTCGAAAAGGGAAAAAAGCAAAAAAAAAAAAAGATACAGCAAAAAGGACAAAAAAAGAAAGATTTTATATATATATATATATATATATATATATATATATATATAAAAGAAAAAAGAGCGAACACTTTCCGAGAAAGAAAACACTTCGCTTAGACTTTCACCGTTAACGAATCCAAACGAGAACGAAACGGTGTTTAAAACGTGATCTAGTGATTAATCGACGAAACGATTAAGCGAATGGTCCGGAATCGCCCCAAGAGGAACAAACGCGCAGCCTCGTCTGTGTCGCCGCCCCGCCCCGCCCCGCCCCACCCTACCATACCTTACCCTACCTTACCTTACCAGCCCTTATCCCTTCCGCCCTTCCACCCTACCGAGAATTCACGAATCGCATCGTGCAGTCTAACCCGTTTATATATACTACTTTCTCAGCCCTCGTTGTTGTCTCTCTCTCTTTGTTGGCGCAAATTGTCGATCTCTTTGTGAGGGAACAAATTAGACGTACTTTTTCTTTTTTTTCTATTCTTTTTTTTCTTTTTTCCTCTTTTTTTCTTGTCCGATCGTTCATTCTGATGTTTCCTTCTTTCTTTTTTTACTTTATTTTATTTCATTTTATTATTCTTTTTTATTTTGTATCTTTCTCTCTTTTTCTCTTTTTTCTTTTCTCTTTTTTATTTTCATTTTTTTTTCTTTCTTTCTTTTCTTTTCTTTTTCTTTTTTTTTTTTTTTACTTTATTTTTTGTCATTTGTTTTTCTACAAGCAAACACGAGAAAAGAGATCTCTGACGACATTCGAAAGTCGATTGATTTCGTTTATTGAGATCGGATTATAATTGTACGTCGGAAGGGTGGATGGTCTCTTAGCGTTAATTATCTTCTCCCTGATCGTTCAGGTGTCACTCGCAAGACTATATATATATATGTGTATATATATATATATATATATATATATACACACATATATATACATATATATATGTATACATATATGTTTATGTATATGTATATATATATATATAAATATGCATATGTATATGTATCTTAAAAATAGAATAAAAAGTCGGCCCATGGATTTACACTTGTATAAACGTAGAACGTAACGTTTTCGTAAACGAATCGATCGAATTTAAAATCACATTAAACGTGATCAAGTTCGTTCAGTTTCGTAAAGTAAATCCGTGCCGGACGATTTCCGATCATCGAACTTTTGCGACGAGTTCCCGACGAATTCTCTCGAGATTTTCGCCCTTTTCTACGCGTCTTACGAGGATAAGAAAGGGTTTGTATGTTGCGAAAAAAAAGATAGATAGACAGAGACAAGAAAAGAGAGAGAGAGAGAGAGAGAGAGAGAGAGAGAGAGAAAGAGAGAGATAAATAGTGTGCGTATGTGCGTATACATGTGTATGTGTGTGTGCGAATGTTTGCGAATAAAAGATTGTTTTCTTTTTTGAAAATGCACATAAATGCACGATTAAATCTTTATTTCGTTTAGATCGTAAGTCTATAGATCTTAAGACGCGACCCAACTCTTTTAGATCGTCTCTGTTGTCTATATGTGTATGAAAGTCGTTCCCAAGAGAATAGGAGAGAGAGAGAGAAAGAGAGAGGAGGGGGAGGGAAAAGAAAAAAGAAAGAGATATTCGATCGTTGTTGTTGATGTTGTTGTTGTTGTTATTGCAAAACGAGAAAGTGTGGAAAATCGATTGAGGGCAACGTACTTATCAGTTAAGTGCAGTTAAATGCATATATTTCTCTCTCGCCGATCTCCTGGATAAAAAACGAACTAAAAAAAACGTAACTAAAGAGAAAAAGAAAAAAAAGAGAAAAAAAGGGGACAAAAAAAAAAAAGAAAAAACAAAAAGAAAAAAAGAAAAGAGAGAAAAAGGGGGAAAAGAAAAGAGAAAAAGGATTATATTTAAAAAGGGAAAAATTGTTTCGTACGTACGTAGCAAGTTTTATTGCTAATAACAATTGATTTGTGATGATCGAAGGGAAAATATTATCGTTTATATTTTTGTTGGAAACTCGTTATTATGTGACGGATAGAAAATTAAAGAAATATGTTAAATTACGATCAGAGAAATGGGAAAATATAAAAGATTGAACGAAACAAAACGAGAAATATAAATAAATAAATGAATAATTGAATAAATAAATAAATAAATAAATAAATAAATAAATGGATGAATGAATGAGTGAATAAATAAATAACGATGAAAGCTCGAGCCTTTTTTTTTTCGAGCTTAGCCGACAAATAAAATAAAAACATTGAAAGAAAAAAAGGATACGAAACAAATGTAATTGATTGAAACTCGTTTCATTCGGGAATGTATATGTGTATATGGAAAAATTTGGAAATAATTGATCGATATTTTGTTTTCACTTCTTTTCTTTTCTTGTTTTTCATTTTTGTTTCTTTTTCTCTCTCTCTCTCTCTCCCTCCCCCCCTCTCTCTCCCCCTCTCTCTCTCTTCTTCTCTTTTACATTTTCATCGAGAATTGTAAGCTTTTCTCGATGATGATATTCCTGCAATTAGCGATTAGCTTCGAGAACGAGCTTTATTGTCGGAATGGAGAAAAGCGAGAAATCCATTTTTCTTTCTTTTTCAATTTTTTTTTTTTTTTCTTTTGACGTTCCTTCGACTTCCGGCGAATTGTCACTTTCTCGTATTTCACGTTGCTTCTTTCTTTTTTCTTTTTTTTGTTGTTGTTTATTTTAAAAACATGACAAAGCGAGAGAGAAAGAGAGAGAAAGGGAAAGAGATGTGCATATATATATATATATATATATATATATGTATATACACACACACGCATACACGCAGAGACAGCAGACTTAACAAACGTTGCGATTTGGCTTACGTATCCGCGCTTTTCGCTTTCTGATCTCCGAACGATGGAGGAAAGAGGGAGAGAGACAAATAGATAGACGGAGGTAGAGTGAGAGTGAGATAGAGTGAGGGTGAGAGAGAGAGAGAGAAGAGGAGAGGAAAAAAACCATGAAAAATCTCGGATGATCATTGACGTAGAAGAAAGATCATTCCTGTTCCCTTTTCCTTATTTTTTACTAAACGTATACTCGACGTACTCCGAATTCTGTGTCCCTCTTTCTTCCGAAGTGATTATGTTCTTTTCTGTTTTTTTTTTCTTTTTTGTAATTTATTTCGAACGCCGTTCACGCAAAATCGCAAGATATTGTGATAATGATGATGATTGGCCAATTATAAAGAAGAACAGATTCGAACGAACACAATGATGTAAACGAGACCAAATTCGTTCGCGATTAGCTTCGTTTTATTCCGAGAGAGAAAGGGAGAGAGAGAGAAAGAGAGAGAGAGAGAGAGAGAGAGAGAGAGAGAGAGAGAGAGAGAGAGAGAGAGAGAGTGTGTGTATCGTCTCTACGTCTTATCGTCTTAGTGCTTTAGTAGCACTAATGCTCAGAATACGTTGTTCGAGAGAGAAGGAAAAGTCAATAAAACTATCTTCAATTTTATCGACGTTTATTATTATTAATTTATTGTCCTGTATAAATTTGTGTGCCTTTTTTCTCTGCGCCATTAGAATAATATTATTATTATTATTATTACTATTACTATTACTATTTTATTATTATTATTATTATTATTATTAAGATCCATTGTGTTTTTCCATTTTCTTCATATCTTTATTCTACAATTTTCCTTATCATTTAGTTTCATTTTTCTTTTTATTCTTTTATTTTTTTTTCTTCTTCTTTTTTCCTCCCATTACAATCCTCTTTCGCTAAAATCAGATTTCCTGTTAACTTTGTACGTGACGTTCTCCCTTTCGTATTTGAAAGGATCGACATCTGATTACGATTTCCTTCGAATAGTAGATTTCCTTCCTTCGATATTTCGAATTTTCTTTCGTTCATTCATTCATTCATTCATTCATTCATTCATTCATTCATTCATTCATTCATACATTCATCGATTTCCCTTTTCCCCCAAGATTCAAGATTCTTCTTTTTTTTCGGTGTACCTTTTACCTCGATCTCCTTGACGACCATAAGATTTATTTTAAAAATTGACCAATATCGACGATTAAAATATTTGCGTGGGTTTGCTTTGACGAATCATTATGATCTTCCACCAAGTCAATCTCAACAACTCGTCGTCTACTTTTCTCTTTTCTTCTATCTTCTCTTTTCTTTTTCTTTTTATATTCCTCCATATTCCCCAGAGAGTTCAATATCTTTAGACTTTTTTCTCTTCGTAATTAATCCATCACACTGAGCAAATAAGTTCGAATCTTTTTCTTTCTTATCAGATTGAGACATCGAGTAAGAAAGATACATGATCGCCTTACCTTATGTTACTATAATACTTTCTAAAGAAAGATATCACGATAGTACTAAGCTCGTTTTCTCGAATATATATATATATATATATTTTTTTTTTTTTGCTTACGGATAAGTAGATATTTAGTAAATACGAGTTTCCTTCGCGAGAAATAAAAATACAGATATTATCGAGATATTCTGTATTTTTTTCTTCCTTTTTTTCTTTATTTTTATTAAATATATATACATATATATATATATATATATATATATATATATATATATATTAAATACCATATAGAGTCGTGTAATCGTTCACTCGTTTTTTTTTTCTCGAACGTCCATGAACTATTATTACTATTCAACTTATATTTCGAGTTCCGGACGATTTGCACGAATGAATCTGTTTCGAAAAACAAAATAAAAAGACAGAAAAAAAAACAGAGAAAGAGAGAGAGAGAGAGAGAGAAGAAGCTTTCGAAAAAAAAGAAAAGGAAAAACGAGCTCATTAGCGTGCCTTCGCTCGTGCCCGTTCGAAAATTAGGTCTTCTTTCTCTCTCTCTCTCTCTCTCTCTCTCTCTGTCTCTCTCTCTCTCTCTCTCCTTCTCTTTCTCTCTCCCTCTGGAACGAGAACGTTCAGCAATGCGCGTTGGATGCTCGTGAGCCAAACTTAATGAATGGATAAGGGCTTCCTTTCGTTCAAGGTCCGATCGCATGTCGAAATTAACGTTCGAAATTAATGATGCATCATTAACAGGCACGCCTCTTCATCCTGTAAAATACTCCTGTCTCTATGTGCAAGTCTCTTTATATAGATAGTAGATATATGTACTTATATATATATATATATATATACGTAAGTATATAAGGTTCGTGCGAGGCATGCAAAATCAATTAGCTTAGTATCTCCGCAGTGAGCTAATTCGTTCGTATTATCGAAAGGATGAATCGTCCCCACTTCCTCACGTACCCTGTCCCTCCTCCCCCACTCCATCGCTCTGCTTTTATCTTCATCCCTATCGATTCTTTCATGTCTTCTTTTTTTCCCTTCCTTTTTCTTCTCTCTCTCTCTCTCTCTCTCCCCCTCTATCCCTCTCTCTCTCTCTCTCTCTCTCTCTACTTGTTTCTTCGTTTCACTTTTTTTATTTTCTTTCTTTCTTTTTTTTTTTTTTCTTTTTTGTTCCTCTAAGCGAAACATTTCCTCGCGGTTTCTCTCGCGAGTATTCATAGATCGAAGTTTTATGAAGAAAGAGATCGAGTACCTTCCTTGTCGTTGAAGACGAGATAGGTGCCGAGTCGATCGATCCCTTTTCTTAGGAATGTACCTACACTCTACCTATCAGAACCTTTCGACGTGTAATAATTTAGTTACGTCGAATCTCTCCTCTTAACGATGGAAATACTTGTTCTATCTACGGTTCTCTTGTAAATATTAAATATCGATTTCTTTAGATATTGCCTGATATATATATATATGATATATATATATATATATATATATATATATATATCGGAAGTGCTTGTTTTTCTTCGGTAGATATAAAATAGAAAAGTAAATAAGAGATGCGAAGAAAACATAGCTATTCGTTTATTAACGAGCTCGTTAATCGCGAGAAATGCAAATTACTCGAAGCGCGAACAACGCCGTGAGGAGATGAAATAAAACGAAAAGAAGAAAGAAAAGAAAGGAAATTAAAAAACAATAAGTAAAAGATGAGGAAGAGGTAGAAGAAGAAGAAGAAGGATAAGGAGAACGAGAAGGAGTTATCTTTTCTACTTCCTTTTCTTGATACTTCTCTATAAACATAGTATAATATCGACGAACCTAGCCACTGGAACCGGAAATGCGTGAGTTCGATGCGTACTTACCCGTGGAGGATTAATTATTGCGTTTGTTCATGCGAGAAGTAAAGAAGTTTAAAATAAGGGTAGGGTGGGGGAGGCGGATGGGAAAGAAGGATGAGGAGAGGGATGCTGCAAAAAAGAAAAAAGGGAGAAGGACGGAAGCTATGAGCTTATTAACTTCGCGATATTACTATTTCTTTTGCTCTTCTAATCGCTCTGACAAGAGATAGAAAGAGAGAAAAGCGAGAGAGAGAGAGAGAGAGAGAGAGAGAGAGAGAGAGAATTACCTCTTTCGCACCTTCGTGATCGTTTAAGTAAATTGAGGATTTTCCTTTTTTACTTCATCGTTATTTATTTCTTCCTTTCTATTTTATTTTGTTTTTACATTTCCTTTGTTTTTTCTTCCTTTAATCTTTTTTTTTCTTTCTTTCTTTTCTTTTTTTTTTCTTTTTTTTTTCTTTTTTTTTGTTTTTTTGTTTTTATTTTTCTTTTGCTTTTAATCGAAGGCACCAAAGAAGACACCGTCGAACCGGTTTTTAATAGTTCGCGAATGGTTGTCCAGGATCGACAGTAAAGAAGTTCCCTGTTTTATTATACCGTTTTTTTTTTTTTTTTTCTTTCTTTCTTTTTCTTTTTTATTTAGTATCAAGAAATTCAAATGGATCGGGATTTCAAGCTGTAGGACGAGTTAATGGATGATAAGCGGCGATCTATCTCAGAAAGTAACATAAGATATTTATTGATAAAATATGTTAATATATCACTGTATTGGTAAAGACACTTGTCAGGAAAATTTATTTCCTATTATTCGACTGTGATAACGTGAATTTCGTTGATCTACGAGTGATATATGAAAATGAGACGTGAATGAGATAGAGAGAGATAGATAGAGAGAGAGAGAGAGAGAGAGAGAGAGAGAGAGAGAGAGAGAGAGAGAGAAATAGAGAGAAAGAGAAATAAATGAAATCTAAAATAGGTCAACTGTTTTGCCTGTCGTTCAGTTCGACAACTTTTTTAATCATAATCTTCGTCCGGTAACAGTTATGTCGGAATGAAATATCGTTCCAATGCAGTTCACACAAACAAAAGTATAAAGGTCTCTATGATTTTCATTCATTCTTTTTATATAGATATGTATCAAGTAAAAGAACAAAAAAGAAAGAAAAAAAAAAAAAAAGAAAAAGAAGAAAGAAAAAAGAGAGATAGAAGGAGAAAAGACATTTCATACGATGTTTAATTTGTGTTTCTTCTCTCTTCTTTGTTTTCTTTTTTCTTTTTTGTTTTTTTTTTCTTTTTTTCTTTCTCTTTTGTTTCTTTTCTTTTTCTTTAATTTCATTTCCCCCCTTTCTTCTCGGAAACGCACTTCGACACGGAGCTTTTGCGAAACTTGCGAAAGTTCAATGCGAAATAACATCGAGAGTAGAGATTTATAAGATAAAATTGTTCTAAAATAGGTCTGTGTGTGTGTGTGTGTGTGTATGTGTGTTTCGAATGGTCCATGAACGAATCCACGTTGAGAATGAGAGAACAACGAAAGAAAAAAAAAAAATATATATATAGAATGAAAGAGAGAGCTTCGATCGTGGCTCAGCGATACAGCCAATTTAAATCTGCGATTTTCACACTCCGCTTGCATTCCATAAATGCTATGGACTTAACTACTGATCCTTTCCCTTCCTCTTTCTCTCTCTCTCTCTCTCTCTCTCTCTCTCTCTCTTTTTCTGTCTCTCTCTACTACTCATCTCCATCATCACTAGCACTACTTCCTTGTCTTACTGAAGCCGTTCATTACGAATTTCCATTCGTGTTTTATACTTGTTTTCCGTGTCTAGACTTTCCTTTCAATCAGTAACTATAAAAGAATGAAATACATGCATACACATATATAGTAAAAAATAAAGTATAGTATTTATAAATGATGAGTACTTTTATTTATATATATATATATATATGTGTGTTATATATATATATGTGTGTTATATATATATATATATAAAGATAGAAAAGAAAAAGCCCCCAATGAATTAAATAAATTTATGGAATGAATTATTTAATATATACATATATATATATATATATATATATATATATATATGACTTGATAAAAAATAAGGATGCCAATGAAAATAATTTTGCACAAGTAAATATTAATTAACATTTTTACAGTTTGAAAAGTTTTCTATTATACATTTTCCTTTTTCCAACGTGAATACGATTTACAATCGAAGTACGAAGTACGATCGAGTTAGAATGGGAGATAAATTTTAGTGTCCCCGTATTCACGAAGGTAAAACACGAGAACGACGTAGATCCCAAAGAACTTAGGACCAAAGTATACCTACCTAAGATATATATATATATATATATATATATATATACATACATACATGCATACATACATGCATGCATGCATACATATTTGCTCTAATTGTAAAGTAAATCTTAGGATTTGACTAGAGCCACTGGAAATACGAGTTTCTCTGGTAGTCGGTGTGTATTAAGGGAAAAGAGAAAGATAAAGTCACGATAACGAGCGTACGAGAGATCGTCGGTTAATGGCGAAAACAGGTAAGGGATCGATACTCTTGAAACTTGAATTGAAGTAGTGTGAGTTTAAAAAAAAAAAGAAAAAAAAAAGGAAAAAAAAAAAAAGGAAGAAAAGAAGAAGAAGAAGAAGAAGTTACGACTACCTGGTCCTTCTTGTTTCTCTTCGTAGTTATCGTATGTTTTTCTTAAAATTTTCTTTTCTTGCTCGTAATCGAACACGATCATGCGAGCGTTCTTCATTGACGTAAATATGTAGCGTAGGAGGAACGACTTGACGTAAACGATGATTCGCGTTATTCTTACAAAACGCATTATTTATTCTTTAACCTCGTCTCATCTTTTCATCTCTTCATTTTCATTTTTTTTTCTTTTTTTTTTTTTTCTTTTTTTTTTCTTTTTACGTCTTCTACAAAAAGACATTGTTGTTCATGTCGCAGCAAGATAAAATAACAGTGAAATAATTAGAACGTCAAGGTTTATGCGGAGGAGGTAAGCCAACATGTAGATAGAATAGAACGAGCGAGTGGTATTATAATATTATAGTTGTGTTTGACTAATGGGCCGTAGTGCTGCGTTACTATCAAGTGGGCGACCGGTCGGCGGTCTATGACATTCCGTCTGTACTTATGCGTCTCTGTTATCGCGTTACATTCGTTCTAACCACCTGGCTGTTGCTGACACGTTGCACTTAAATAGTTAAACATGGATCCATATATATGAACTATACGCATAGGTATATCTATTATATTACATTTGTATTCACATACATATGGTATTTGTCCTGAGAGACACTTGAAATGGCTAGTAAATTCATGATTTTCAGAACATCAGAATTCATGGATAATTATTCATTTTAATTTCTGTAAGAAATGGACTGGCGTAAAGTATTTGTTCCTCCCTCTCCCCCCCCCCTTCTCTCTTTTGTTCGCATTTGAGAAGATCACGGAACACGGTAGCCAAGTAATGGTGTTAATATCCTTCTTTAACGTGGTCAGCAATGTGCAATGATGCTGACGTGTGATTTGCGAGCTTCGATAAACGGTACGTTCGTGACGCGTTTTCAATTTTTATCAAAGAGAAAGAAAGAGAAAGAGTGAGGGAAAGAGAGAAAGAGACTCGTCTTCCCGCTAGTCGGTCTTCTCTTGAGGACTCGAATATTCGAGTAATATGCAGCGAGGTAGATATTTTGTATATTGATCGTAGCACGAGTCAACGGAACTTCGATGATTGGAATTCGAGCGGATTAACATCGGTCGATTACTAGATTATCCGTTACTAACGAATGGACTATCTTAATGAAGCCCCTCCGCACTTCGTAAACTAGCCAACGACGAGTTTCCGTTCAATATTCGATATCAAAGGATATATTCAACATCGGTCAAAGCTTTATCTCTTTAAACTTGCACGCTAACTTGTTATATTATAAATCCTTTCAATGGATTAACGGAACAAATATTACGAACAAGTTTTGGGAGTCCATCTTTTCCTGCTATCTTTTTTCATCTTCTTCTTTTTTCTTTTTCTTTTTTCTTTTCTTTTCTTTTTTTTTTTTTTTTTTTTTTTTTTTTTTTTTTTTTTTTTTTTTGAATGGGGGAGGAGATCTCCTCGCGAAGAAAGAAGAAGAACAAGGAAAAACGAAACAAGAGAAGAAATATTTTCATACGTATCCACGAATGCTCATTTACAATTTTGCTTTTTGACTACGTTAAAATGTCGGAAAATTTGTAAATAGAAAAATACGTTCCACAGTTAAAAAAAGAATCATATTTTTCTTTGTGTTCTTTGTTTGTTTGTTTGTTCGTTTTTTTTTGTTTGTTTTTTTTTTTTGTTTTTTTGTTTTTTTTTTTATTATTATTACCTTTTGAATCTTGGCAAGCAAAAGCGTTCGATAAATTTCTCGTTACAGCGGACGCACGACGACGTGGCCGGCCGGCAATTCGCGGTGATTACCAAACGGCAAAAAGCATAGAGTCAGTCGAATGACATAATCGATAAAAAGTTTCGAGCCATTAAGGTTTAGACCACGAGCTACGTTGTCGAGCGTTCCAAAAAGCACTCTGAAAGTTCCTCCCTGTGTCATATCGAAAAGGGAATAATACGAGAGACTTTAGCGCAAAGTTCGTCGATCGATCGATCGATCGATTCAATCGATCGATCGTTTAATATTTTAACATGACAAACTGTAATACTCTTATCGTATTAACTTTTAATTTCCCTTGTGTCTTCTTTGTTATGTGTAATATTCAGTGATAAATTTTGAAAATGCAGTTTCTCAACTTTGGTAATAAACGTAGCTAAAGAGCTTTTCGCTTATTGATTTCGTATAATCATCATCGTACCTTTTTCAATTTCGTACCTTTTCGTAATATCAACTTTGATAATGAAACTAGTTAAAGAGCGTGTTTCACTTATTGTCCTCGTATAGTCTTCATCCTCCTTTTTTAAATGTCGATCTTTTCGTCGAATACTTAATATCGTTTCAATTAAAAAGAATCGATCGTTGTTGAAATAAAGAGGATAGAGAAAGAACAAAAAAAAAAAAAAAAAAAAAAGAAAAAGACAGAAAGAAAGAAAGAAAGAAAGAAAGAAAGAAATGGATCCATTTTCAATGATTTAGAACGACACATATCTCTCGATCATTTACCACAAAAATATCTACGAGACTTACCTCCTATCTAAATCGCAAGAATGTTTCTCTCTTGACCCGTCTTTCGCTATCTACATCCAACACGTTTTTCGTTCTCGATTTGAATCAGGTTCTTCCTACGGAAAAGACCGAACGGCTTTTTGTTTTTGTTCTTTTTTTTTCTTTTTTTTTTTTTTTTTTTTGGACGTATTGGCATGAAACGATTTGATCGATCGAACGAACGAACGAACGAACGAACGAACGATCGAACGAAGGAAAAGGCGAAGACGTTCTCCGGTGATTCTATTTTCGATCGCACTTTAAATAAGTAGGTAGGTTAGGTAGGTATCCTAGTAGTAGATATATCTTTCTATCGATCATCATCCTTCACAAATACCTAACTTTCTTAAGATCTTATATATGATTCGCTTATTTTATCTATACCTAAGGTACTTAGTTACTTTGCTATATTAATTAACGATAGAAATCGTTTATCAGTCCTTAAACGAATAGCAAAGCATCAAAATGTATATAGAGATACTTGGACAGAAGATTGATAAGCACGAGTGGGACGATAGAACGTATACGTTATTAATGACGAGTAATACGCGTAATATCGGCTATCGATTATGCGTTCCTAACGTTGATCTCGTTACCCCGAGATTAAATGTTAAGATCATGTTCATCGTTCCGATGTAAAAGGATCGCGAACTATACAAGAAGATGCTTTTCTTTTTTTTTTTTTTCTTTTTTCTTTTTTTTTTCTTTTTTTTTTTTCTCTCATCCTAGTTATCGCGTCTTGATTAATGTTAGAAAAGAAAAAGTATTATGGTTTGAAGATGATCTTTATCGAGAATAAAATGAGGAGATAGAGAGAGAGATAACTTGATCTATTTTTCTCGCAGTTTCTCGTCTCTCTCTCTCTCTCTCCCTCTTTCTCTCTCTCGCGCGCGTAAATTTGCCAAACAAAACTATTCGAAGATAACTGTTGGTACGAAATAGAGAAGGTGTCGTTATGATTTCAGCAAAGGGAGAGGGAAAACGAGAAAGAGAAATAGGAGAATGTGGCACTGTGTGTAAACGGTGGTTGAAGGGGTAGGAAGAAGAAGGAGGAGGAGAAGGAGGAGGAGGAGGAGGAGGGACGACGGTATCAGCGAGCTAATTAAATCGTGAGGTCGCGCCAAGAGTTTAGTCGACGCGTGGGCGCATTGCAGTGGATTCTCGGGTCTCTTCCTTGGCAAGTGTAGCTCGTTTAGCACTGTTGGAGAAAGACGGACCGAGATAGATAGAGAGAGAAAGAGGAAGAGACTAAAACAGAGAGCAAGAGAGACCGAGAGAGAGAGAGAGAAAGAGAGAGAGAGAGAGAGAGAGAGAGAGAAAGGAAACCGAGTAGGAGAAAGAGGTCGGAGAGAAGGTGAAAGACCAAGTTAGATAGTGTGGGTGGCGGTTGAGAGAAGCTTGGCTCGATTCTAAGCCGCGATCACTGACTGCCAACACGTTCAAGAAGGCGACCAAGCGTCTAATTAGATGCAAGAATAACGCGTAAATTGGATTTGGTATTGTCCAAGCATTAACATTAGAAGTTGCCGCACGTGGAGATCGACTATCCTATATCGACCTATATACCTACTATCTACAGTCGTTATCGATTTATATATATATATATAAAATTTTTATATATATATATATTTATATTATTTTTTTTTTTATTATATTATAATATTTATTATTATAATATTTATTTTTATTTATATATATTTATTTATATATATATATATATATATATATATATATATATATATATATATATATAGATGGTGCGAATGAACGTTTGCCTATAACATATAATTAGAATTTTTTTTTTTTTTTTTATATCCTAATGAATATACGATTTAGAGTCGACATTATATTTTTGTTTCCTTTTCTTTTTCTTTTTCCCCTCTTTTACATTTTCCTTTAATATGATATCTAAGGTATGTATATGGCTTATCTCCTTCGGAAGTTACCTAATTACCGTAAGATTTTCCTTACCGAGGGTTCAGTCGTCTTTCGTATTCGAACGAAACTAATCTCGTTAGAAGCCATCGACGTTACCGATTATCATGCTAACGGACTAACTTCCTTCGTTCTTACGATTCAAAGTTATCTCATGATTTTACGAACCGTACGATCCTTAATTCTTTTCGAACACATTATATTCCGTAACGTTTTCCATTTGGATTGTTTAACATATCTTAAAAGCGCTTTATGAATTAAAAATGAAAATAGTAATGAAAGTTTCGAAAGTCCTTATTACCCGGTTTTTCTTTTGCGATTTCTTTTTTTTTCTCATTTCTTTCAGTTTTTTTTTTTTTCTTTTTTTTTTCATATAAAAAGAATCTCTTTCGCAGTAACTGGAAGGAGTATATTAGTACACCCATTATATAGTCAATGGGTGATATCTTGCCTTGTCATCTTTGCCACACTTACGTTGTCCTTATTCGCAATTCGTAGATATCGTTCCTTCTCCTCCATCTCCTCTTCCTCCATCTCCTCTTCCTCCACCTCCACCAACACCACCACCACCACCACCATCTCCTTCTCTTTCTCCTTCTTCCTCCTTTGCGTTTCTTTGCCGCACGGCGTATTAGAATGAAGCAGTTTGTTTGCAAATGTGGTCCACTTCTCGGGAAGTCGTGCCAGTATATCGTGAACAAAGATCGAGTTTGCCGTGAATAAGAGGAGGAGAAGGAGGAGGAGGAGGAGGAGGTCAAACATAATAGCGAAGAAAATGTCTTTTTATCCGCACGCGTGAATCTTTACAAAAGGTGTATGTGTATATATATATATATATATATATATATATATATATATATATCACAGATAATGTTCACGATTTAAAAACATCTATCTTTGGTAAGATTCCATGAATTTATAAAATTACTAATACTATTTCAAGGACAATAAATGTGTCGTTGAATTTAAAAATGATCCTTATGAATTGGTAATGATATGTTAAATTGTAGATACGTTTGAATTCTGTCTATCGACAATCGGAATAAAAAAGATTCCATTTCTAGATATCACTGGATCCGTGCGATTTCGTATTTTCTCTTTTTTGTCCTCTTTTTTCTTTTCTCTTTTTTTTTTCTTTTTTTTTTCCTTTTTTTTTCTAATCTGCTGTCATAGACTTAAACGATAATCAAGAAAAAAAGAAAAGTAGAAAGGGTTCGACTAATTGCTCGATGGATTTTATCCTGAAATCCTCACTGTACTATATATATATATATACTATATACTATATACTATATACTATATACTATATATAACAGAGATCGTGTTGGTGGATGTACGGTATTGTTAATTGCACGGGCGCACGTGGAACGAATGAGCCGAGGCTTGGAACCAATGCCAGGCGCCTCTCGTTCGTCCGCTTCGTCTGGCGCGAACAGGTACACGAAATTGCTACGAGAATTGCGAGCGTACTAACGAGACTCGATTTCCCTTCGCTTTAGTCCTCTTTCATCCTTCTTTATCCGGTCTGCTTGCCTACCTACCTACCTACCTACCTACCTGCCTGGTTGTATGCCTGTCTGTCTATCTATCTACCTGCTTGCCTGTTTGCTTGCCTGCTCGTTGTAAAATCGAGTCAGATTTTCTAACTGATATTTTACCATCGAAACAGAAATCGAGCCTCTTTCATACATTTTTATTTATTTATTTATTTATTTATTTATTTATTTATTTATTTATTTATTTATTTATTTATTTATTTACTTATTAATTTTCTCTCTTTTTATTTATTTTTATTTTTCTTTTTTTATTTTTTAATAATACGAACGAGAAATATAGATTAATTTCATTTGCAGGTGTCGAGTATCTGATTTTTTAAATGCACGAATAAATTGATATGCGTATATATATATATATGTACGTTTAGGTTGATTCAAAAAAATTCATATTTGCTATTTAATTTTAATATTATTAAATTAATTAAGTTATATCGTTATTCGATTATGTGTTTTTTTCTTTTTTCTTTCTCTTTTTTTATGTATTCTTTATATACGATATCGCAAAGGCAATTATCAGAAGCATCAGTGATGAGTTTAGCACGTGCGAGTAATTGTTGCACTTGTAGTCGTAGCAACCGAAGGCCACTTCTATCGAGCCCTTTTCTCGTATTTTCTCTTTGCGAACTTATTGAGATAACAACGATCGAGGCACGTACAGCAGGGCAAGACATTTTTGCGGTGAATTGGTAGTCGACCGGCTTTTGCGCTTTTATCGCATACCGATTCTTCGTCTTCCTTTGCCATTTCGTATCCCACATGGACGTCTTATTTCTCTCTATTTCTTTAATTCTATTTCGGTAGTTTCTAAGAATTCTCTCTGGTTAGGTCTTGGTTAGTTTATATTATTGGCAAGTTTCCATGGTCATAATTAAGATTTAATAGTAATCGTAATCCCGATCAAAACACGATAGATCTTTTTCCTGATAAAAATTCACGTTGGGATGGGAACGTTAACGCCGAGAAACGTGTAAGGATTGGTATAAGAAAAAGGAAAAAGAGAAAGAAAAGAGGAAAAGAAAAAAAAAAAGAAAAGAAAAAAAGAGAGAAAAGAAGAATCATTTAATACGCTTAGATATAATGATATCGTTTGAAAGTTATCGTAGAGAATAAAAAAAGGAAAAAATGTATATGTGTGTGTATTTTTTTTTTTTTTTTTTTTTTTTTTCAATATCGTTTGTTTGTGCGTGTATGAGAGAGTGTGCCCGGCACATGCGCCCGCACGCACGTGCTTTGTATGTGTGTAAAAAAGAAAAATGATGGGACATACCACGAAGGTGAACGTAACAACATAAAGCACATACACAAACACACACACACACATACACATATATATATATACGTACGCATACACACACCGACGAGCACGTACTCGCTTACGTATGTGTTCCACATACCTCTCGTATAGTCGCAAGAGAAGAAACTCGAAAAGCCGGCCGATAAAGCTCGAGCAGCGAGCGCATCGTCGATAATCGGATTGGAGAGACCCGAGAGGGTGCACGATACGAATCCACGTTAAATTATTCCGTTTGTAGTCGATCTATATATATATATATATATATGTATATATGTATATATGTATATAAGTAGAGGTAATCACAAATTCCACGCTTGTCCTTCGAGCAAGGCCGCCGAATCGAGAAAGCAAATGGGTTTATTGCACGCGTTAGGGTAGAAATACGAGACGCAAAATACTACGACATGATAAGAAAAACAACGTTGAAATCTTTTTTATCAAATCGGAAGTGAGAAAGACGGCGGTCACTCATTTATCTGTTCTTCTTATCTCTTGTGAACGTCCACGAGAGATTGGATTTCCAAACGAAAAGGTTATAGATCGCGGTCGAAATCTCTTTCTCTCTTTCTATCCCTCTTTTTCTTTACCTTGGCTACGACAAAACCATAGCACGATGCAAATTACGAAGTTGTGGCAAGGATCACGACGTGTGTGGTGCTCCGTATATATATATATATATATCTCTTTCTCTGTCTTTCTTTTTTCTCTATCTCTATCTCTTTCTTTCTCTCTTTCTTTTTCTGTTTATCTCTTTCTATATTTATTTTTCTCTTGATCTCTATGCGTCGGAGGCTGCGTGGAATACGTCGAAGAAGGTTTATGGTAATATCGACCCCTTTGTATTGGATTCGCTATGCCATATCGATATATATATATATATCGATTTAACGGATCGCTCGATTTATGCCAAATAGGTACTACGTTTTGTTTATCATTATCTTGTGAACGTTTAGTATATGCAAAAATGTCGGCGGAAAAAAAAGGATAAAGAAAGAGAAAGAGAAAGAGAGAGAGAGAGAGAGAGAGAGAGGGAGAGAGAGAGAGAGATAAGGAGAGAAGATAGAGGGAGAGAGATAAGTGGGATGGGGTAGGGAAATGAATTAAAAGGGAATTGAGAGAAAAATAAAAATAATTCTTTTCATTCGTTCTAATTATTTATCGACCACCCCCTTTTCGAACTCTCAAACGAATTTTTTTTTCTACGAATGAAAAATAAAATCTCTTGCCGTTGACGACAAAAACACGCGAATATTATTAACGTTTATTTTCGCATCCCTCGTATCTTCGTTTATCCTCGATATATACGTACGTAACAAATCTGCGCCGTCTTTTAATATCGAGAAGAGATATTAAATAGAAATTTATTTTGGCCTCGAACCCGCGGACCGGACGACGATTATTTCATCGATTATTTTGATACAGTCATTGAGAAATCAAGACAGTTGTTGGTAGATGCGAAAGAAACGAACACGTCAAAGAAAAAGAAGAGGATTAAGAATTAAAAAAAAAAAAAAAAAAAAAAAAAAAGAAAATATATATATATATAAATAAAAAAAAAAAAAGAAGAAAACGAGAAGTCTCGATAAGGAAGAATAGTATACAACGTTAGGGAAGCATATCGAAGTGGATTGGTTTTAGATATATGGAGCCAGCCCTGAGATATTTACATGTTAAATTGCAACAGTGATTGCGTACCACGGAAATTGAGATCGTTGCAATTTCCTCGTCACATTTTAAATAATAATTCGTATATGAAGAATGGCGTGGCTCTTTTTAATTCTCTTTTTCTTTCAATCATCTTTTTTTTTCCTCTTTCCACGAAACGACGACTTTATCGTTCTTCTTTTCTTCTTTTTCTTTTCTTTTTCTGTTCTTTTTTCTTCTTTCCCTCCCTCCTCCTCCCGCCCCCACCATCATGAGCGTCGATAACGTACGATTCAAGACCATTCTGAATGCTATTATTTATTGGAATATCGATTCTTTTCTAAAATATAATATGACTGATAACGCAAAACCGATAACAAAATGTGAACAGGAAACTCCGTGATACATCAATACTGTCAACGATAATATATGTATGTGTATGTGTGTGCGTCTGTAATATATATATATATACATAGATACATACCATACATAAAGCTATCTATGTTTATATCTATACGAATATCTCTGTCGAATTTAATTTATATTATTAAAATATCGTTGAATGAGAAAATTATGTTATATCTATGTGAAACATTTATTTTCACTGCGTCTATCCTTGGAAAATATCGTGACGACGCCCATACATGTCAACGGGGGGGATGCAATAAAAGCATTTCTAACGCGTGACGCGGCCTTTCGCATATTTCCTATCATCAGCTGTTACGTGGCTACTATCTCTCTCTTTTTTCTCTCTCTTTCTCTCTCTTTCTCTCTCTCTCTCTCTCTCTCTCTCTCTCTCTCTCTCTCTCTATCTCTATCTATCGATGTCTCTCAATTTCTCTATCTCTCTTTTCAACATTGGCAAGCGAACAAAATACATGTAGATATAGGAAACGGAATGGGTGCTCTCGCACACCCGGAATCACCTCCATTTCATTACCATTCCATTCAGTTGCAATTTCATGTTTCATCGGGCTCCCTGCCTACCAACGAACTCAATCCGCCTGCGGTTAATAGAACTTGTCGCGCACGCGTAGACGCGACGGCTGATTACGATCCCGTAGTATGTGTGCCGCGTTCGATCGGAGGATGTGCGAGCCTCACGCTCGACCCCCTTTTCTCTCTCTCTCTCTCTCTCTCTCTCTCTCTTTTCCTCTCTTTCATCTTTTTTCATTCTCTATTATACCTTTCCGATGTCACTGTAAAAAGCAATTTGTTACGTCGCTACGTATATATCTCTCTCTCGGTACCTATACGCGCGTCTGTGTGTATATGTGTGTATATATATATATATATGTGTATATATATATATATGTATAGTCAGGTTCGCATGGTTCACATTTTTTTAAAAATGAAGAAATATTTTTCTACGAATGACCCAACAGCCAACGATTTTTCTCGTGTACCCGGGTGAATAAAATGATTTTTTTTTCTTCTTTTTTATTTTTTTTTTTTTTTTTTTTTTCTTCTTCTTTTTCGAAAACAATATTTTTCCCCCCGTTTTCCATTAAAACGAACGACTTTATTGTTATTTCTCTGTGAAATATCAATGCGTAATGGACATGGCAAGTTATCCCAAAGTCTATTATGTATGTACCTCCCATGTATACGTACATACATACATACATACATATAAATATATATATATATATATATATATATATTATATATGCATGTACACTGCACATCCTTACGTATGCTATGCTACGTTATTAAGCGCATAGAGCCAATTCCAATTCACGCGCAGGTGCATCGACCTGCTCGACGATTGATTTCGCACTTGCTTTGACACGGCACGCTTTCGCGATTCGCTACGGGCTAATGTAATGAATGATGATGTCGATGCGCCATTAATCAGTATGCCCTATACTTTTGAACATAAATAGCCTGGCCTGATACGCTCGATTAGCTGGCCGTGCCATCTCCATCCTCTCTCTCTCTTTCCCTTTCTCTCTTTCTCTCTCTTTCTCTCTATTTATCACTCTTATTCTCTCGTTCCATCTTTTTCCACTTCACGGAGATTAAAAAAATCTGTCGGTCCAGAAAGTTTCGAACGTGACGTATGGCCATCGATCGACATCTCTTTCTATCTTTTTCATTCTCTTTGGCCGACGGAAAATTCGTTCCATCGGAACTTTCCCAATGAAGAAACTTCGTCCCATCTGCCGAACGGATCCCGTAGAGGAAGGTATGTGGTCAGCTTGGATTTATTTATAAATCACTAAACCAAACGTTTTCTCGTCGAAAGTATTTCGATTGATATCAAATAACGAAATAATCGAGGTGGAGAGAGAGAGAAAGAGAAAGAGAGAAGATGGATAAATAGATCATTTTAGACAAAGTGAATTCTATAAATGTATGATATGTGATTTCCTGTCCCTTTGTTCTTTCTTTTTTAACTCTAAAATAATAATCGTCTCATCAAGAAAAAAAGAAAATAGAAAAATCGATAATAATAATAAAATAAAATAAAATAAAATAAAAGGAAATAAAAGTGAGGTCAATTAAAATACAATCGAGTTTTTGCCAGAGACAAGTGACTATTTTCTTCTTTTTCTATTTTCTTCCCTTTCTTCTTTTTCTTTTTTTTTTCCTTTTTTTTTTTTCTTTTTTATTTTGTCTTTTGTTTTTTGTTTTTTAGTTTTTCCTTTTTGCGAATCGTTCATCGAGGATGACATATGGATATCGAGCTGGAGATATTGTATAGACACAGAGTGAGAGAGAGAAAGAGAGAGAGAGAGAGAAGGGGGGAGGGGAGGTGGGCTGCGCGCACGGACACGAGTGCAAGTGGGCGTGCATGAAAATTGTCAGAACGTGACAGTGCACCAGAGTACGTTCTCGTCCGTCTGCCGTCGGAAACAGTGGTATTATTGTCCATTAGCCATTGTTCGGTCGCGTACTTGCAGCATGGCTGCTTCACGGTTAATATTTGACACGGGTGCCGCGCATAGTGCCATTTGCAAAAAAGAAAGAGAGAGGGAGAGAGAGAGAGAGAGAAAGAGAGAAAATAAAAAAGAATACCTCTTTGCTTTTGCGCGCGAACGCTGAGTATCTTCTCTCTTTCTCTCTTTCTCCTTCTTTCTCTTTCTTCCTCATTCACTTTACATATATATATATATATATATATATATATATATATGTGTGTGTGTGTGTATATATATGTATATGTATGTATGTATATCGTTCTCTCGCTTACTCACTCGCTCGCTCTTTTTACTCTTTGCTCCTTTGCTCTTTTCGTTGCCGTAACGCGCGGGATGCATTTCAAGCTCGTCGCTTATGCGCGTGGTATAAATGCGTCGGCCGTTGAGAGGGATGCAAAAAGAGAGCCGTGGGAGAGGGTGGTTGGGCGCGCCTGTCAGAGCGAAACCAACAATTCGATTTGGTTTTTTTTTTATTATTATTATTATTATTATTATTATTATTTATTACTTTAGGATATATGTTAAATTCGTACGTATTTTTCATATGTATCCATTTATATATATATATATATATATGTACGGAGAAAGAAAAAAAATATATATAGTAATATAGTATATAATATATGAATATACTTGTTATAATGATCAAACAGATGAAAAATAATTTCAAAAGTATTAAAAAAAAAAAATGTAATATAACATATACTTCATTTAGTGAATAAACATAAATATACCTAATTAGAGGAAGGAGATCTATTTGTACGTGAAATGATAAAAATGTTCGGATATTTTATAAAAGATATACATTATCCGGTTTCGTGCTAATACGAAGATTGATAGTAAAGAGAAAAACGAAATAACTTCTTCGATCTTACCAGGGAAATGGAGGAAAGAGATCGATCGATCGATAGACCGCGATCGATCGAGACGGTCGAAAACTCGGCACGCTCGGCAGCCCGTAATAAAATTAATGGAGCGTAGTAAACGTCGCTAAGACATTCTCCTCCTTTCGTTTGCCTTCGTGACTTCTGCTTAAGCAATTCCACGCTTCGATTTCCATCGCCTATCGACGAGAGCAGTCTTTATACTTACACATATAAGTTATATCTATGTGGCGTTTATAATAACATCTTTCTGTTCACTTAGGTCGATTCTATCATTTCCATGGCTATTATGCGTCTATTGATTTACCTCATCGTATATTTTTTCTCTTCCATTAGAGAATAAAGACGAAGATATATAAAAGGAAAAGATAAAAGAAAATTGTAATTTAAAGAAATTCGTTTCGGCGAAATAATCAAGCGAAACTTCGTTCGATCGTTTTCATGTGTAACCAATTATTAAAGATTTCTTATCGATCTTTCATTTTTTTTCTTTTATATATATATATATATATATATATATATATATATATATATATGTGTGTGTGTGTGTATATATATTTATTTATCGATGTATTGATCCATTCGACGAAGATATTCTTTACATAAAATTAATTTTGTTGCTTGTGAATATGGTTAAAAGATTATATCCCATCGGTTAATGTCTTAAGAATAATGTTGCGACGCGTTTGTGTCGATATGTGTCATCGTAAAATAGATAAGAAAGTTATGTAACACGAACATCCTCAGGCATTGACGGAACTAGGTAGATAGATGATATTGAGGATAGATATATTTAGATTATATGTATATATGTATCGTCTTTAAAAAAAAAAAAAAAAAAAAGAAAAAAAGAAAAAAGAAAAAAAGGAAGGAAAAGAAATAAGTCAATGGGATCCGTTTGTTCCGCATTCATTATATCGTCAATTATAGATCCCACGTATCTATCAATCTTTTCCGGGTCAAACTATCGTGCGACCGTGTTTGCTAGAGATCTTTTAATAATAAATTATAGATCGATAGGATCTTTCTCTATATCAGAGTAATTTTTTTTTTCTCTTTTTCTTTTTAACATCGCGTGATCCATCGTACCAAAACACTGTCACCTCTATCCATTCTCTCTCTCTCTCTCTCTCTCTCTCTCTTTCTCTCTCGTATAGCAAGAAAAGTTTATGCTAAATTATGCGCATAGTTACATAAGTAATGGGATATAAAGTCGACTGTACAGGATGAGATGAATCCGCGACCGAGGAATATCAAATCGGGTGGTAGATATCTAATAAACAGCATGTTCCATTTTCCGCATTACTTTTCGAGATATCGCGTTCCGATGTAGAAACGTCAAAACGGATCGGCAGCATTGTCACGAAGTGACGAATCCGTATTTACGGTAATCACTGTGATCAACGGATCGGACGGAATCATGGAAGAGAGGATTTAAGTGAAACTCACGTTTAAACGTGGAGTAGAGAATACGAGATAGGATAATTCTATCGAATTCTAATGCTATCGATCCTTTTTTCTTTTCTTTCCTTTCCTTTTATTTTTTTTTTTTTCCAGAAAAAGAAAAAAAGGAAAGAAAAAGGAGAGAAAAAGAGAAAAGTAAAGAAATTTTAATAATCTGCTTGAATTCTATATTCTCTAAACAAAAACAATAATAATAATTATAATAATAATATATTAAAATCATGAAAATGAAAATGAATGTAATATAAAAGGAATCTCGTGTAAAAACTTTCATACCATTTTTTTTTCTTTCCTTCTTTTTCTTTCTTCTTTTTTCGATCGTTCGAAATTAACTAATAACAAAGTATAATTCGTGAACGTGGATCATCGTTCGAATTGATTATTACTACCGAGACGCATTCGTCATAATCAGGAAGGACACGTGGGTGGTGAGAGGATACAACTCGGAAGGTTTCTTTGAAAGAGCCAAAGTAGGACCTCGGACGCAGCTGTATAGACGATATAGCAAGAGGCTTTATGTAGAACGTACATAGCTGTACATGCGGTTATTATAAGCGAGATCTCTGCCCATATACGATAACTGTGCCGCTCTCCAGTTATACCCTCCTCCTCTCTACACACTCGTGTCTTCTCTTTCTCCCACCCTCTCTCCCTCTTTCTCTTCCTTTCTCTCTCTCTCTCTCTCTCTCTCTCTCTCTCTCTCTCTCTATCTATCTCTCTTTCACATATACATTTCTGTTCCATCGGCATACGTATACATCATAACCACGTAGCTCGCATACATATTTATGCCGCTATCTTCTGTCTGGTCATGCCCGCATCCATCCGAAAGGAGTTGAGAGAACCGCGCGACCAGGTCGAATCACTATGTAACTCTTATGTACTAGTATATACTACTATTACTATACCAAAGGTACAAGCGTCACAACCACATCGTGTACCATCATTCCATTTCATTCGTTACAGGAACGAACCTGGAGAGTATTAGGAGAACGATCGTGGGGTCAAAATCAGTGTCGAAGGGATGAGATGGTGTTCTTGTTCAAACGGCAACGTTCGTTCAATGTGAATCTCGATCTATCTTGGTCAATCGTGCCGTGAGGAACTCTAGAATCGTTCGCGTTCCTCTAAGTTCCGATCTATCATTTCTTCGAACCTCAGAGTTCATGCGAGTTATTACTCCCTATAAACCTAACGATCTAATTATCCTTTTATCTCTTTCTTTCTTTCTTTCTTTCTTTCTTTCTTCTTTTCCTTCACGTGTTCGGACTCGAATCGCTTTTGCTAAAATTCAAAATCCGAACACGGACTTGTTACGAAAGAATGAATGGAAAAAAAGGAAGAAAAGAAAAAAGATCATCTTACTCTAATAATTTCCAATCAATAATACTTTTCTAATCCCTTACGAAATAATTGCAAACGTCGTTCGAATAAAAAAAAAAAAAAACCAAATTGTACAACTCGATCAAGACGACATTTAATTTTTTTCTGAATGAGAAAAGGTAAACGAAAGGTGAATAAAAATGGAAAGAATAATTTCCTATCAAACGTTCTCTAATTCCCATTTGAAATAATCGCGAACGTCATTCGCGAGAGAGAAAAAAGTGTACAGCTCTATCAAAGTGATGGTTAATTCTTTCGGGGTGGGGTTGGACGAGGTCGAGGGGTGAAAAGAAGAGAAAAGAAGAAAAATAGAAAAGAAAAGGAGAGATTTATTAAAGCGTAGGCGGGTGGCAAGTGCACCTGCACTTGCACCTGTCGCTGGTGCGACAGCACGAGCTTTCGATTTGTGTCCGCACCGTTAACCGTTCGCCAACGCTAAATTACCGTACGCTGACGTGCTAGTTAATAGGCGAGAGAGCTGTCTCTCCCTCCTTCGTGTCTGTCAACGTACGAAGATAGAGAAGCGTATAAGACTTTATAGAGAAGTGACGTCGTAGTAGTCGTTAATTATACCGCTAAACGAGAAATCTATTCCCCCATTTTATATTATGAAAGATGGTTCAATGGATCCTCTGTAAATTTATTATTTCATTCATTTTTATTCTTGATAAATAATAATAATCTGACAAATAATAATAATTTGTGTATGTATATATTTTTTTCTTTTTTTTTTCTTTTATGTATGCATATATATGTATATATATATAAAATTTTTTTTTCTTTTTCTTTTTTTCTTAATCGGATTAATTAAATATCAATATCTCTAACAAAAAGTATTTCTCTTCATTTTTCTACATATTAATCAGAGCTGATGTAAACTTGTATTTTTAGTTGTCACGATATTTACTTTCTCAACATATGTCAGATATGTACGTGTGTATATGTGTGTACGTATATATATATATATATATATATATATATATATATACATATACATGTGTGCCAGTTGATAATACCCGGAAAAACAATATTGGGAAACGCAGAGACAACATCGTAACGTAAACAAACATTCACGAGTATCGAGTTGGGTCGGACAATACGATTCGGAGGTTCACCTTTAGCTTAGACAGTCCTTTGTCTACCTTCGAAGGAGATAGATCTCCATGGAGGATAAACGTACGTATTTTCTAATTGCATATACAATTGCGTATACAATTATCTCTATCTCTCTCTCTCTCTCTCTCTCTCTCTCTCTCTCTCTCTCTCTTTCTCTCTCACTCACAAGCAATAATTTATACATTGTATTAGAGTACAACAAATATGTAATTATCCATTAAATATGAAATCGAGCACACACACACACATACACACAATGGATTATCGACCTTTTAATATTTCAATAGATTATGTATAATAAATAAAGAATTCTATTAAATCGCATTCTAACGAAGAGATCATTATTCGCAATCAGGTCAATATTTATCTTCTATCTAAATACAAAGAAATCTTTATTCTATATCCGGTTATTATATTAATAAAACATAAAGATAATCGATATAACGATTGTTACGAAAATTTTAAAATAATTTTTGTTTATTAATAATCAATTCGATTATAAGAAAATTATGGATAATAATTAAATAGAACTAATTTATAATAGAACGTGGGAAAATATTGAAATAATTTTGTTAGAAAACGGGATGTTCTACGTTGTATCTATGTAGATATATCTATGTCGTCGAATTTCCATGGTTGAATAGTGGCGACGAGTAAAGGGATGGAAAGATGGGGAAGGGGAAGGGCGAGGAGGCGGTGATGGGGGAGGGAGACGGGTTTGAATGGTGAGGAAAGGGATTGCTCCAGCGTTTACCTTAATCAATGTTATCGTGGGATTAAGCCAAGAGCGGCCTAGAGCCGGGACGAGCCGACATCCTCCAAACGAGCCTTCATCCTGGACCCTTCATCCGACAATCCCTTCCCAAACCTCCGGTGTCACTCGCATGGCTGGACACCGATCTCCGGTCGGCTACTGTAAAATGTCGGCTACGTTCGCATTGTTCCCGTTTCCCCGATATTCATCCTGGATTCGGGAATAACTATGTACGTAAAATAATGGCCTTTGAAACATTCAAAATATTCTATTAAATCAGATCCGTTATCATCATCGTCATCGTCATCGACATATCTTTTCCTCTCTTTCTTTTTCTTTTTTCTTTTTTTTTTTTTTTTTAAATTCTCATTATTGAAGGAGATTAGATCTATTTATAATTATTTATTTATTATTTTCCTATTAACGGGACGTCATGTTCGATATAACAGATAAATCGTCGTTTCTAATTAACTTTCTTCCTTTCTTTCTTTCTTTCTTTCTCTCTCTTTTATTTCTTTTTTTCTTTTCCTTTCTTTTTTTCATTCGTATCTTTGCTTTACCATCGAATAATTAAATAAATAAATAAATATATATATAATATAATATATTGTATATATATATGTATATATATATATATATATATATATATATATATATTCTATGTATATTATCAAAGAATATATTTTATCTTAGACGTTGAAAAAATCGTATTATTTATTTATTACCATGAACCGTATCTATTAATTATAAAATTACGTTATTCGTCGTATACATACTTATATGCATTTCTTATATGCATTTTCAATTCTTAAAGACTTTTCTAACATTACTCTCACGGAAGTGAATATAACAGAAAAAAGATTTTTGCATAATGGGAAACTAATTATACCTACGAGATACGTTTTAACGCGTGTACTGTTCATATCAAAGTGTACAAAGCGTTAACGCGTTTGTAATTTATACTTGCAAACGTATTATTATAGTTAGGGCGTTTTACCTTTATGAAGGTTTACGAACTAATAAACGTATAACTGATAATTTTTGACCGATCGCGTAAAACTTGGTCCGATCTATCTCTCTCTCTCTCTCTCTCTCTCTCTCTTTTTCCTTGTCTTTTTCTTTTTTTCTCTTTTTTCTTCTTCTTCTTCTTCTTCTTCTTTTCGTCTTCAATTCGTTTGGCCTATCGATGTGCACGGTGTACGTGTACGTTTAGATGGTATAAAAAATTAGGTGTAGTAGTTTGATACAAAGCGTAGTGGATATATCAAACGGATCACTGGGGCGGACACACGAACGTGACTAGAATTTATTACAGACGAAGAGCTTTACGTTATTTTGCCAATACCTACTCTTTTTTTCCCTCTGTCTGTCTCTCTCTCTCTCTCTCTCTCTCTTTCTCTCTCTCTCTCTCTCTCTCTCTCTTTCTCTCTCTCTTTCTCTCTCTCCAGCTGGCGTTCAAGTAACCGGTCCGATCGTTTTTCATTAGAACATAAACATTATTCCCTCTCGATAAAGATTAATTGGCCACCCTCGTCGATCGGTGATTGATAAATTGTACTTGAACGAGCGTACGTACCGTTTAACGTTGAAGTCATCTTTCTTTCGTCTTACCTTGGGAACTTTAATTTGACTCTTTCTCTCTTTTTTTCTTTTTTTTTTTCTTTTTCTTTTTTTTTTTTCTTATTTATTTCTCTTTAATTTTTTTTTTCTGCTTCTTCTTCATTTCCTTTCATCCAAATAATTTCGATTTATAAAATATTGGACCTGACCTTTCGTTAGTAATAAAGAAAAGAAAACAAAAAGACAAAGGATAGAAGAAGAAGATGATGAAGAAAGAAAGAAAGAAAGAAAGAAAGAAAGAAAGAAAGAAAAAAAAAAGAAAGAAAAAATGAAGAAGAAATCGTTCGATTCGAGTGACATTCTTATTCGATGGAATTTATCAAGATCGTCCATCATACAGAATTCATATATTATTTTTATCGGATCTTCGGGAATGAGAAGTTATAAAATTCCTTGGTCGATAGTTCGCACCCACATTGGGTCGTGATCCCCGGGTACACTTGCATCCAGATGCCTTCAAGCGGCGATTCCCGCTATCCATCTCGGCTCTGTACCTACCTGCCTTGTGGCAAAGACGCGAATGGAATTCGAATTGCGCTATCCTTCGATTCCTCCTACCACATCGAAGAACTTTCTAACAGGAGGAGAAATGATAAAAAAAAAAAAAAAAGAAAAAAAAATGGTAGAAAGAAAGAAAGAAAGAAAGAAAGAAAGAAAGAAAGCAAGCAAGCAGAAGGGCAGAAGAGAATAGAGAGAGGGTGGTGATGGTTTTGCTCTTTTTCAAAGGGGGGAAAAAAAAGAAAAGAAAGAAAAGAAAGAAGGAAAGAAAATAAAAGTTCATGAGAAAATTTCATGAACGCTTATAAGAATCACGTATATAAGCTTCATGATCGAAACAATGTTTCTAATGCGTATCGATAAAATACAAAATCTCGTAATACCATTACGAGATTTCTAACAAATCAAATTGTCTACCTGTCCCCACCCCCCCTTATCCACTTTCCTTCCCTCCCCTCCTCCTACCTTCCTTCTTCCCATGGCTTTTTCCCTTTCTCGTTTCAGTAATGTAACGTACTCGTCGTCGAACGTACTAGCGAACTCGAGATAGAATCGATCGGAATAACAAGGAACGATGGTAACGGAGTCGAAAGTACGCGCCTGCGTATATTGGAGGATGGCGTTAGATTTAACGTTAGATTGTTGGAACGTAAGGGTAAAAGGAGATCAGGGAGGAAAAGGGTCTCAAGACTGACTTCTTTCTTCTCGTGCCTTGAAAGAAAGAAAGAGCGTGAAAAGAAAAAGAGGCTCGAGAAAAGGAAACGTTGACTTGGTTCTCAAATGGGCTGTCAATTACAGAACACCCGATATAGTATTCACGGTGCTTGAACGGGCACCTCGATATCGTTCGGTCCTTCCATTTTCACACGTGGGATTTCTCTTGGTGAGTGCTGCGTCAAAAGTGAATGGTGTAGCCGAGGATGGCTAGGAACGCCGTTCAGACAGAGAGAGAGAGAGAGAGAGAGAGAGAGAGAGAGAGAGAGAGAGAGAGAGAGAGAGGCGAAAGAGGTGTTCGAAAGAGAAGGGTGAACGTAGAAAGAAAAAGAGAGAGAGAGAGAGAAAAAGATTTCCATTCTTTTTCTACTTTTTTTTTCATATTTCTCTCTCTCTCTCTCTCTCTCTCTCTCTCTCTCTTTCTCTCTGTCTTTCTCTCTCATTCTCTCTAACTTTTGCCGTTTCGTTTTATCGCTTTGTCCACGCGAGCTAGCTCGAAGGAAACGGCTTTGGTGAAATCCTTAAGAAAGAAAAATGCTGACTGACGATATTCCAGCATTTATGTATGTGCCATACCATAGGATATATTCTTACCGTCTCCTCCGTAACACTTTTCACGCGGTCGAAAGGACGCGAGAGTCGACTCGAGTCGAGTCGAGTCGAGTCGAGCGGAGTCGAGTCAAGTCGTGCTCGACATCAACGAGAGAGAAAGAGAGAGAAAAAGAGAGAGAAAAAGAGAGAGAGAGAGAGAGAGAGAGAGCCGGGTTTCTTAATCGAAAGGCCGGTGATGCCGATAGCTATCGATACTCTTTCGTGCAGAATTCTATCTAAATAGAGTCGATCAACTACCAGGTAACTGTAAATGTGTACACAGATGATGATTGAGTAGAGTCGTTCGGGACATTGTCCGATTTACCTTTATTTTGTACATACACACACACACATAAATATATATATATATATATATATACATAAATGATGAAATTATCGAATACGTCATAATTGTCGCTAAGATAGAAATTTCACGGAAATAGATTTATATAGAACGACAACGTTACGAATAGTAAATTATGTATCGCTAAAAGCCGAATAGTCACTGAACACGTAGTCATTCTGATATTGTAAAGGTAAGATATATACTATAATATTAATTAGAAATAACGGGTTATCTATCTATCTATTTATCCATTTATCTATCTATCTATCTATCTATCTATCTATCTATCTATCAATGTTATCGTTAATGAAATAGAAACGAACAAAGGATATAACGCGACAACGTCAATGGCGAATTTAAATGACGATTTTCCATTCTCGTTTATTCGAACGAATTCTATTTAAAACGTAGGAAGCGTAATTGTTTAGCTCTACGGTATAATGGTGGTTTTCCTGGATACACACCATAGTCAGCCATAATGCTTGCGTGGACGTTAAATCTTCAAGAGAAAGAGCCGGAGGGAGCGGCCACACACGATGACTACTATCTTTGAGTCTCTCTCTTTCTCTCTGTCTCTCCCTGTCTCTCTCTCTCTCTTTCTCTCTCTCTCTCTCTCTCTCTGTCTCTCTTTCTCTTTCTATGGTCGCTTCCATTAGATAAGACGAACGTATGTTTCATCGACCGATAATTCTATTAGCCTTAACACTGTATACGTAGTAAGTACGCTCGTACGGTTTTCAAAAGCTTTCAAGAAGAAATTCGACTCCGAAGACGTCCCAAGAGACCTTCATGTTTTCGAACTTTTATTCTTAGCTCACACGTTTTATCAGAAAAGATAAAATACGTTAAGAGGCGTTAACATTTTCCTTTTAGATAACAACCACTTATTCACACTATCAATTCTATATCTCTAATAATATTCTTTTTACCGATATTGTCAGTTTTCGAATTTCGTTTTTAATCTCTCACTCGACCCAGTTTACATTTCTCATACAACAATTTATCTATCTGTTTTTCATTCCTGTTTATTCTCCCGTTAAGTACAAATACCTATAAGATACGTGCGAGTTAATTTGCACAATATTTCTGATCATTTATTATTGATATGATAACTCTTTGTTTGTTTCTATACGTTAAACACCAACGTATGTATATATTTATATACATATAGTTGTATTTGCTATTGAAAATCATTCCTGTTTTTTTTCTCTCTCTCTCTCTCTCTCTCTCTCTCTTTCTCTCTTTCTCTATACCGATTAATGTTTAAATAAATATTCAACGAGAACGGAAACGATGTATTAAAAAATATTTCTTGGTATAATTGAATAACAAATGGATATGTACGATTTAGTAAGCATAAAAATCGAAAAAGGAATGAATACGTTGGTACGTATAAAAATGTTAATATAAAAATATCTGT
>NC_140819.1:7555000-7557500 GCF_050613455.1 Vespa mandarinia
CTAAGAGAAAATGGGATAAAGCAGGACAGAGATAGATAAATAGATAAAGAGAGAGAGAGAGAGAGAGACAAAGGACGTAACTTGGAGGTCCATCGACACTTAACGTGCCAAGTACGGCCCTGACACGAACACGTGACAGGAATTAACTCGACCGTGCAAGGTAAACGTAGTAATTTAGGTATGTAGAGCGTTAGCCTCTCTCAGAAATGCATGGGGCGAATATGTTAAGGTCGAGGCATTAAACAGAAAATCTTCTCTTTCTATTATAACATAATATACATTTGTATTTCTTATATCAATGATAAAATATTATTATAAATGAAAACTATTAATTCGATTTAATTTTTAATGAAATTTTCCATATATCCAATAATATAAATTTTGTCAAAGGATTTTATTTCGAAGCGGTTTTATATATACCGTACGCGTCCTGAAAAAGAGTAGTAATGTTTAAGAGTTTTTTTTTTTTTTTGCAAATTAATGAATTTCTTTCCTTCTTTCGTTTTTCTTTTTTTTATTTTTTTTTATTTTTTTTTTTTCCATCCTTCGTAAATTTTTTTTATCTCATTACTAACGCAATTAAAGGAATATAATATTATCCCGATTCATATTCATTTCATTCTATATTTCCTCTTTTTCTTTTTCTTTTTTTTTTTCCTTATATATATTATTAATAAAACGAATAAAGAAATGCGCTCGATTCGTCATCTTCTCGATATCTTAAGGTGACATTTCCTCTAAAATCCGAGAAAGTAAAAGGGGTATCTTGGAAAAATCTTACAAAACCCTTCCCTTCTCTTCTAGTCCTGCTTAAAAAGACATCTTGAAGCATTTCCGGAGAGAACCTTCTTGACCATCTTGTGGAAGCTCTTATTTCCCACGATAGAGAGAGAGAGAGAGAGAGAGAGAGAGAAAAGTTGAACGACCGCAAAGAAAAGAAAGAAAAAAAAAGAGAGAGAGAGAGAGAGAGAAAGAAAGAAACATATCCCAGTCTTTTCTTCGGCTTCTTTTCCGATCGAATCGATCTCGAAATTCAGAAACGGAATTAGGTCGATGCCTTTGTCAAGATGGTGGTAGGATATCTTAGTAATACCCAAGGAGATTTGTCCTTCTTTCTTCGGCTCTCTTCTGATCTCGAGGACGTTTTCTCTCCACGTGACAAATCTTATTCGCCGGCGATATATCGAGTTTTAACGCCATGAGAACCGTTTGGTGACCGATCGTGATAACCCTGACCTTTTTGACGATATCGAAAGAATGAGAGAGAGAGAGAGAGAGAGAGAGAGAGAGAGAGAGGAGAAAAGAGAGAAAGAGGGACAGAGAAAGATTCTCAGCATTCGAAAATTAGCGCGTCGTCGAATCGTTTGGATCGATCAACACCGAATATACTTATGTTGGATTTTTAACGATACCTCGTCTTACTCTCAGCCTAGATTTATGACGAGTACCTACGGCTGGCACGTCGATAACGGTTTCTCATTGCGACCTTTGCCCTCCTCTTATTCGAATCTTTCTACGAAGATGTGGAATATTAAATCCATAACGATCGAAAGTGGGACGTAAGTTCTTCTCCTCGTAATAATCAGTACGACCGATCGAGAGGGGCCTTTGTATGTAGACCTACTAATGTCTCCGTTTAATAGTAATTATAAATATATATATATATATATATATATTTTCTTTTTTTCAATTATAAAAAAAAAAACAGAGAGGGAGAGAGAGAGAAATGTACGCTAAATGAAAAATGAGAAAATGTTTCTCAATATAATTTTATCAAGATGAAATGTGATATAATTTATGGGACATTAATGTATATACATTATATATATATATTTTTTTTTGTTTTTCCTTTTGAATTTATCCTTTAGGAATAAAAAAGAAAAACACCGTAACAATCATATCGTATACAGTAAACGTTGGTAAATTCATGAGTGAGAAAGAGTAAGAGTCAGTGGCGATCGTGAGGTTATTTTAGTTCTACCTCGAAGCGTCGTAGTCGTACACGTTGATGATAGTGCAGACTAGATGGGTCAATTTCCTGAATGGGCGGGTCGGGCCGGACCGGACCGACTTTCCGACATTACCTAAGGGGGTTGACTCGATTTCGTGGGGTGTGTCCTGGATTAAGGGCGGAAATCGCTTCGTCGGTGACTATCGTCACCATTGGAAAGACGTCCTCCTAATTTGTTCTGAACCGAAAGAGTTTATCGACCTAGGTCAGACGTAATCTTAGATTAGGATGGGAAATAGAATCGAAGGGGGTCGTCGCGCACGTTTTCCGTACGCCAGCATTTCGTTTCCCACAAATTGGATTCGCACTGGCACGTCGAATGCGTTATCATGAATTCGATCGTTCGAGAACATTTGGAAGAGGATACCGGAGAATTTAACTACCTAGATATAGATAGATACATTTAATAAGGAAGAAAATCGAGCTTGTTTAAAAGGACAAGATTGCATCGTTGAATAGTAGTAGCCTTTTTCCTCTCGACAATGAATC
>NC_140819.1:7562500-7577500 GCF_050613455.1 Vespa mandarinia
GAAGATTAAGATTAATCCGTAAGAGTTGATCGATTCCGTCGACGAATAAATATACCTAACGTTTCTCTTCTGGCTGGCACCGCAAAAGGGTTTATGGTAAAAATATCTTGAAGCGATGCGATCTTTCGTGGCCCCCACCGTTTGTAATTTTCAAACTGTCGATTTCATCTCGACTCGCGACTCCGCGTATCGAAAACGAGTCGTGCTCCTTCCGCGCCGAGCGTTGCATTTACGCGCGGTGACAGGGATGATGGATGTTTAGATTTTGCCAGGAGGCTACCTATGATTACGGTTAATGGTCCGAGTACGTACGAGCCGCGAGATTCGATCAATCATCGTTTCGATCCGTCGGCACACTGATATCGATCGATTCTCCTCTCATTGTCCTCGCCATTCCGATATCGTTCGCCGTTAACGAACTCGTCCATTTTATTTTATTTTCTTTTCTTTTGCTTTTCTCTTTTTCCCCCCTTTTTTTTTCTTTTTTTCTTTTTCTTCTTCTTCTTCTCTCCCTATCTCTCGAGAAAGAATCTTTTCTCGTGTCCACAAATTAAAACCTGACAGACACTCCGACGTTTATTCTTTTTACTCGTTTAGTCGTTCGTTTTTTCGTTATCTCAAATGTTTCATTTTTAATTTCATAGATTCAAGTATTTTTGTAACTTTCAAAAGAAAAAGAAAATATATATCTGTATATCTCTAAATATTTTTTTATTTATTTATTTTTGATAAATATAAAGTACTAATTTACTTTTTGATCATTTATCTTTCGTTTTTTATGATTTCAAAAAATGTCGATATTAATTATTTGTAATAACTCTTGACATTTTTCGGTTATATCACGATATTTTGAGATTTGCGAAAGAATAAATGATAAAGTTCAAAATAATTTGCGTTATATTTTTTAAACGTATTTGATTATAGCTGCTAACGATTTAATTAAAGGAATTACACCGAGAATGAATGACGTGTGATTGACACAGTAACCCGATTTGTTGGTTAATGTTAAAAGAGAAATCTTATAACTAAAAGCATCGACTTTAGTTTCTGCGTTCGTTCATCGTCATTGACATCGAGTAACGCGTAACTGATCATCGTCGTCGCCTTGCTTCATTGATCTTGTTGGAGAAAGTTCGAATATACACAGATCAGATTCTTCCGTAACGTCAAACTCGATTATTAATAGATATAGTTAGAAATAGCTTTGGCTATCAATAGAATCATATCCTTTGACAAAATTTTCGCGATAAAATAAAAGAAAAAGGAAAAGAAAATTACAAACGATAAAACGTTAGATCATTTTAAACAACGACAATACGACTTCTATTTTCACGTTGTATTTCTCTACTCTATCGATTATTTTATACGAACATTAACTAATACAAAATTTTACTCGAGAATCGATTCGTCGATGTATCTTACTAAGCTCTGAATAATAAAAAGAAAATTTTCTTCGATCGAATACGTTGGAAGACTGTTCCGACTCCGTCGAATTTAAATAGCTTAGTTAAAAAAAAAAAAAAAAAAAAAAAAAAAAAGAGAGAGAGAGATAAAAAAAAGAAAGATAAAAAGCCATCTATCTATCTATCTATCTATCTATCAATTTTACTATTTATCTAAACGAAAGCATGATGGAAGCTTCACGCGAGCAGCAAGTTAGGCGGACAATCGATTTTATGGATTGTACGATGTCGAAAGTTTCTTCCTGAGAAAATGAATGTTAAAAAATTTATCATTATAAAGTGAAGAGTAGGTATGAGTGGTATAGTGGTCGAAAAAAAAAAAATAAAAAAAGAAAAAATAAGAAAAAAAATTCGAAAGTTTCATAGAATAAATTTCAGTCCTTTTTTCTTTTCTATTTGTTTTTTCTCTTTCTTTCTTTTTTAATAATAATAATAATAATTTTAATTTATTTTAATTTTAATAATAATAATAATAATAATAATAATAATAAAAGAAAAGCAAAAGAAACATAATTAATTTGAACGAATTTCATAATGATCTTATATCTTGACTTAAATAAAAAGCCACGAAATTAGAACCCGTAAATGATAGTTTATACTAGAAAATTGAAGTAAGTTAGTTTAAGAAAATCGACTTTCTTCGTTACATATTCAAGAATAGAAGAACTGACTTTAACGTTTCGTAGAAGTTTACAAGTAGTACCAAGATTGATCGAGCCGGATAGTTCTTTGTAAATAAACAGAATTAACGCGAATGGAACGAGTTAGCATAGTTTAATATTGAAGACGTGCGGCTGGTATCATACTTTCAAAGCGTACCTTCTACATTTCACTTGCTAAAGATACAACGTATAAACGAGCGTAAGCGTATATCTCTTCGCGTCAAAAGAAAAAGGGAGAAAAAGAACCAAAAAAAAAAAAAAAAAAACAAGAAAAAGAGAAAGAAAGAAAGAAAAGGAAAAAGAAAAGAAAAAGAGAGAGAGGGAGAGAGAGAGAGAGAGAGAGAGAAATAAAGAGTCAGAAATTAAAGTATAGCAGTAGTTAAAAATAATTCAAAAATATGACGTACACTATACAATGAAATGAAACAATATTACTATATAAATGTCTATTAGAATTTAATTCGTATTATTAACTAATCTTATTAAAGCATTTAAAAGACATTGTGATAAAATTGAAATGGGAATTTGTTGTTGGCGTTGTAACTTTCGATTTGAAATAATCTTTTATATCGTAAAAACAATAGCTTCGAGCCACCTGAGGATTGATTAACGGTGATAAGGGAGTAGAGAGAAAGAGAAAGAGAGATAGAACGATATCAAGAGGAAAGGAGAGAAGTTGATAGTACTAGTAGTACTAGTAGTAGTAGTAACAGCAATAGCAACAGCAATAGCAATGGCAGGTGTAGGAAGAGAAAGAGGAGGAGAGAAAGAGGAGGTAGGATAAGGGTATAGAATTGGTGGGAGTAAAGGATCGTTGGGCGCACCTAAAGGCGCTCTCTCACGTATTCTAGCCAGAGCTTTCGTAAGCTTGAACTCTACTCACGAGTTATAAATAGGAAACGGGCGGCTCAGTTCTGGGATCTCCCCTTCACTTGCAGTTTTCTCACCGTTTGTTAAGCGGCCGCAAAGAGAGAGAGAGAGAGAGAGAGAGAGAGAGAGAGAGAGAGAGAGAGAGAGAGAGAGAGATGGAAATATATACACACAGACATGGATAAACATATACACATATATAGAACACAAGCATACATCAACGAAGCATTCTACCTAATCCATTTTTCGCGACCTCCTTCGTGAGCGCTAACGAGAGAGCATCTGCGAAACGAGGTTAACCGTGCAACAGGAAACCGCATTTTGACGTAACGTAAAATGCACTTTGCCCGGCAGCAGCAGCAGCAGCAGCAGCAGCAGCAACAGCAGCAGTAGCAGTAGCAACGGCAACAGCAACAGCAGCAACCATTCGGGGCCCGCACCTTTACGATCTATCTCTGATAATACGCGTTTATATCTACCGTTATTCGAAAATGCGCGTGTTTTCCTTCCCTTTCTATCTTCTACTCTAATGCACATATACATACATACATACGTATGGGCACGTTAAAGCCACTTAATGCGTCTCTGATAGGATTGCATTTTGCTAAATATATATGTAGATACGTAAATATATACGTAGGCATATGTATATTATAAATAATATGTATATGTCTATGTACGTATGTATCTATGTATATATGTATATATATATATGTATGTATATATGTATATATAACTATGTACGGATACGATGCGAAATATCAAATTGACGAATAGATACTTGTTAAGCTTATACTCTCGTTCACAACGAGTACGCACGGATAACTTTTTTAACGAAGCGATTAAAAATGTACGCGAGGCTCTTTGAAATCGTAAAATGTCCGACGAGTCGGTTAAATTTTTTTAATTGCCATTACGACTGTTCGTTATATGAGAAAAGAAAACAAAATGAAGAACAGAAAGAATAGAGGAAAGGAAAAAGCTGTCGAAAGAGACAGAAAAGATACGACAAACCTTTTCTCTCCGATCCATGGGATAAGGAATTTTCTTTTTCTCTTCCTTTTCTTTTTTTTTTTTTTTTCATTTATTCTTTTTTTTTTTTTTTTTTTTATCTGATCTCTTTCATTTAACGCAAAACCGATAGAAAATTGTTCGTCAATGAAATTTGTGATTCGACGTAATCAATGTGCCGTACGACACGACAAGAGAGAAAAGGAACGGAAAATAAAAAAGAAAAGAAAATGGAATTTCAAGAAAAAGAAGAAAAAGAAAAAAAGGAAGAGAGAAAAGGGGGAAGGAGAATGAAAAAGGTTGAAATCGAATAGTGTTAATGCACTGAAGGTACGGCTCGTAAGGTTCATTTCGTGTAATCTCGATGCGAATCTGTCGGACTAGAAATTAACGGGGATTACGAAAATATCGTGGGCGAAACAAATTCGGAAATAAAATTCGGTACGTCGAGTTAGATGCACCGAGGAAAATGATCGTCCGGTACTAGCTGCAATCGGAGATAGTTAAAGAGATAGTTAGAAGGATAGAGAGAGAGAGAGAGAGAGAGAGATAGAGAGATAGAGAGATAGAGAGAGAAATTCTGGAGGTTAATGCACGGACTAACGATCTAACTCGTGATAGTGCAGTAGTTAAAAACGTTTATTTTTTTTTTTTGTCTTTTTTTTTATTCTTCTCTTTTTTTTTTCGTCGGTTTTCTATCACGTGATTTCGAATTTTCCATTCTCAGCACGTTCTCTACAAAATTAGCGAACCTTTTTTCCCTTTTTTTTTTTTTTCTTTTTTTTTTTTCCTTTCTTTTTTTTCTTTTCGTTATACAATCAGTATTTCGTTTTCCAAACGTACCATTTTATTCAGAACTATGTAATTGATCGATTCTCTCATCTCTCTTTCTCTCGTTCTCTCTCTTCCTCTCCCTCCTCAGAGAGAGAGAGAGAGAGAGAGAGAGAGAGCGAGAGAGAGTGTTAAACTATTGACAAGAGCCATCGAGATATCGATAATAAGATCGATGGTTACGTGAAATGTATTTTGGTGACATTATAAGATCGTTATAGAGGATAGAGGTAACATGTTGTAAAATTCTCGCTTTAGTGTTAACGAATGAACGATAGAAAAAAAAAACAGGAATGATAATATATTAAATGACGAAGAAAGATTTGCGCGCGTTTTATTACACTCAAGAGAAATTTTATTCTCCGTTACGATTTTTCTTTTTCTTTTTCTTTTTTTTTTCTTTTTCTTTCTTTTTTTTTCTTTTTTTTTTTTTTTTTTTTTTTTTCTTTGGCCCAACGCTAAACATGCTCTATAATTTTACTACTTTTTCTACGAAGTTTGGGAGAGAGAGAGAGAGAGAGAGAGAGAGAGAGAGAGAGAGAGAGAGAGAGAGAGAGAGAGAGAGAGAGAAGTAAGTAACTTAACTTTATCTCTCTCTTTCTCTCTCTCTCTCTCTCTCTTTATCTCTCTCTCTCTCTTGAATGAAAGCAAAAAGCTAGAATGAATTAACAAGTTTGCTTCTTTTTAATCTATGTTTGAAAACACATATTAGACAGACATTTCTCTCTCCTTCGGAGGATTTTACTTTTTTATTTCTTTTCTCTCTCTCTCTCTCTCTCTCTCTCTCTCTCTCTCTCTCTCTCTCTCTCTTTCTCTCTTTTATTTATTTTTTCTTTTTTTTTTCTTTTTTTTTTTCCTTTTTATTTATTTTTCTTTTTCTTCTTCTGGACCACAAAAAGATATATGAAATTTATTCTTGCACTCTTTATTTTTTTTCCTCTTCTTTTTTTTTTCTTTTTTTGTTTCTTTTTGTTCATTTTTTTTTTTCTTCTTCTTTCTTTCGCACACAAACGTGCAATAATCAACAATATGTATGTATGTAAGTTGGATGCGTACAAACGTAGAAAGATATATAAAGATTTTATGAACGTAGCAATGCGAACATTTACAATCTTTTCCTTGGAAATATTTCTGCTCGTTAGCACTCGAAAAAGTGCCATCAAAAAGTGTATTCACAAAGAAAAACGGGAATAAAAGGGGAAATAGGAAAGAGTCGACAAGAGGAGTCGTGATTCGATGGATTAGTTGAAGTTTCCCTCGGGACTAAAAGGTACCTAGAGAAAAGATAGAAACGGTAGAGAAGAGAAGAGTAGAGAAGAGAAGAGAGGAAAAGAGAAGAGAAGGTATATGGATGCTTATGGATGCCGAGAGGTAAAACCAGAGAAACGAACCTCCGTTTATCTCATGCTCCGTTTCGCGCGGAAAATTACGGCGGTGTTGGCGATTCCCTTTGAAACTGCATTTTAAGCGGGTCAGAACGAACCGCGAATGACAGTCACGATCGCGGTTTTCCCTTCCTGCCTGGCTCTTTCTATTCTCTTCTTTGCAGTTAACGTTAACCTTCTCTCCTTTCTCTTTATCTCTGTCTCTATCTCTATCTTTATCTTTCACTCGGTCGCTCGTTCGTTCGTTCGTTCGTTCGTTCGTTCGTTCGTTCGTTCGTTCGTTCGTTCGTTCGTTCGTTCGTTCGTTCGTTCGTTCGTTCGTTCACTCACTTACCAGCTCTCTCGTTCTTCCTATATTTCTTCAGATATTTTTTTTCTTTATCTCTTAAAGAATTTTTTCTACGAGTTTATAATATGTATTAACGAAGTGGGAAGAGGGTAGGGGGAGGGAATGGAAAGAGAATATAATATGTACAAATTTTTATTACATTTATATCGGATTTATACCGGACATTTATATCGGACAAATAATTCCACTATGTAATTCTTTAAATAACAAAAACAAAAAAAAAATAATAATAATAATAATAATAATAATAATAATGATAATAATAAAGAATAAAAAATAATTTGCGCGTTTGACGTTTAAAAATAATATTATTTTAAAAAATATACAGAGATAAGTATTCGATTCGTTTATTGAACCATTCGAAACGAACAACGGGATCGTTTGTTTAATCTTGGCAAAACGAGCGATTCTCTTATGTTCTTGGCGCCGATGGTTTTTGATCGAGTTCAAAAAAAGAGAAAAAGTGCAAGAGAGAGAGAGAGAGAGAGAGAAAGAGAAAGAGAGGGTGGAAGAGTTAAACGTTGGAGCATTGTGTGCATTACACTTGTTCGTTCGTTCGTTTTCGAACGTATCCAATATAGAAACGTTCTAGGATGATGGCGTGTTCACATGAACTGCGTTTGACGTGACGTTTTCATTTTGCAAAAGGATTTTATAAACGAATAACAACTCGTGGGAATTGATCGTCAACACGACGAGATTGTTCTTTGCATAACGACTTGCCCACGTTCCACTCATCATCCTCTTTCCTCTTAATTTAACTTATCGTTTTAAACGACCGATGTCAGCGTACAATTAGTATCTATAAACTCTCTTTCTCTGTGTGTGCTATGTGTATGTATATGCGTGTAGTTAAATCTCCCTTTTTCTTATCAAACCGTTATTATACCATGTAATTAAACATAAAACGTGCAAATTTTTTACTTCATTATTATTACACGAGAATTTGATTTCTCTTCAATGTTTATAATTTGAATATATATATATATTTTTTTTTTTTTCGAAATTTAGCTGTATGAAATTTTCTAAACATACGCGATTATCTAATGCAAGTTATGAATAAAAGAAAATTCCTTTATGCTTTGATTGTAAAAGGAAAAACAAAAAAAGAAAAAAAAAAAAGAGAGAGAAACAGAAAAAAAGAAAAATAAGGAAAAATAAAAAATAAAAAAGAGACAAGAGAGAAAAAATATTATCGAACAAGTCATTGAAAAAACCTCGACAGTGATCTTGAAACGTGATAAAATAGTCTTATATAACGATTTGTCACGTCTATGTTATATGTATGTAGATAGGATTCGACTAATGAATTCTTATGTAATGTCAAAGCATATGAGATGATTATGTATATGCGCAGTTTAACACCACGTGTGAATTATTATTCAATGAAAAGAAAAAAGAAGATATCCTTTCCTTCTTTTTTTTTTTTTTCTTTTTTTTTTTTTCTTTTTTTTTTTTTTGTCTTTAATTGATCCATGTTGTAGTAGATGTAGATGTTAGATACACCGATGTTAAGAGAGAGAATATATATATATATATATATATATATATATATATATATATATATATATTTAGCGAAGAGAGAAAGATGTTGCATGTAATGATTTCGACAGTTTTACAATACAATGAACGTAATGTTATTATCGTTAAAGTCGTAGTTGAGCACGATTTTCGCTAATTAGTATAGCGTAATACTACGTTAACGCTCGAATAATACCGTTGTTCCTTCCTACGTTTCCGTTACATAACTAATAACTAATAGAACTTTCAGTGAACCGATTCGTTTCTCGCGTGAAACAATAACGGGCTCGGGCTTGGGCTCAAGTCTCTTACCCAAGAGACGTATATACATTCGCGTATGTGTATATACGTAATATAAATATATATATATATGTACTGATAATGGTAAAATTATAATTTCATAAATTGCCATATCGATCGTTTTATTTATCGATTACTAAACGTTTCTCTTGACTATTACCACCTATTTCTATACTATCTAACCTACCAAACAATTTTCTTTATTCACTTGCTATATTTCTTTTCCTATCCGATCGGAAGAATTTGTTGGGACCGTTAGCTCGCATAGAGAATCGTTTTATTCATCGATCTTTCGTTATTTTTACCAAGAAATTCTTTCCTCTCACTATACTGGTAGCTGCTGCTCGAGGACCCGTGAAATACTTGGAACGACACTATGAGCTTTGCACCTTGCCATTACGATTGCTCTTTGGAGAAATGATGCAAAAAAAATGAAAAGAAAAGGAAAGAAAAGTCGTTTCTCTCTTTCTCTCTCTCTCTCTCTCTCTCTCTCTCTCTCTCTCTCTCTCTTTCTATCTATCTATCTATTTATCTGTTTATCTATCTATCTATCTTTCTCTGAATACCATAACGGTATTTGCAAGGAGTCATCTCTCGTAACGATCCGTTTAATCGACCGAGAATAGATTTAACAGGATGGAAAAAATAATTAGTTCTCGATCGTTGTTATACTAATTGGAGCGGACAATTCTCCTTCCGCGTCTCTTGATAAATTCTCGTGGTAACACATGGAATAACGTCCATTATCTTATTTTTGGCATATAACTACCTGATATCTAATTTCGCAAATCAACATCTCATTTATAAATTCATAAATATACATAACACCGATCTATATGTTTTTTTAATATGGACTATGCGTTTGAGATTTATCTATAGTACGTCCGTAAAAAAAAAAAAAAAAAAAGAAAAAGAAAAAAAAAAGAAAAAAGAAAAAAAATAAGAATAGAAAAAGAGGAAACGAAGAAAATCAAAAATAATAGAACAAAAGAATGGATTCTTGATATGGATGAGATACAATAACGAAACTCGAAATTTAAAGTACAGCTTACGTATATGTATCATAGATTTTGTTTTTATCATTTTGAGCCTGCTTATTTCGAAGATTTTTCTCTTCTATGCATTTCTGTTCCCTCTCTCTCTCTCTCCGTCTTGGTCTCGGTAAAAAAAAAAAAAAAAAAAAAAAAAAAAAAAAAAAAAAAGAAAAGAAATACAAAAGCTCTCTCACATTTCGTCGCCTCTCTCGACGGAATGCTACTCACTCTGAAAGTTGGTCGACGAAGACACACAGAATACGGATTGCAACCGCATCTCGAGCTTTTACGTAATAGCTTTTTTGCGTTATTGTTGTTATTGTCCTCCTTCTTCTTCTTCTTCTTCTTCTTCTTCTTCTTCTTCTTCTTCTTCTTCTTCTTCTTCTTCTTCTTCTTCTTCTTCTTCTTTTTTCTTCTTCCTCGTTCTCTTCCTCCTTCTTCCTCTTCTTTTGCCTGTTACTCTTCCTCTTTCTTTTTCTATGACGACATAAGTATGATCGCAATTGCGATTGGATCAAATCAACAATCGTGTTCTATCTTCTTCTACATATTTTTCTTTCTCCTTATATTAGCATAAGAAGATCTCGTTGACGATTGATCATGTCGGTTCTTTTCATCGACTCTTGAATGTTCCAAAAAGAAAAGAGAAAAAAGAAAAAAAAAAAAAAAGACACAAAAAAAGAAAAAAAATATGAATAATTTTTTTCGTCATCCAATCTTCATCACCGTTAACAATGTCTCTCTGTTTAATCGTTAACATTAATATTACGCTTTTGGACGGAACATTTCTTTTCTTCTTTTTTTCTTTCTCTTTTGATTTTTTTTTTTTTTTCTTTTTTTTCTCTTCTCTTTTTTTCTATTAATCGTTCTAACAAAGAAGAAAAAAGAAGTAAAGGAATACGCCTCCGGCCAAATCGTTGAATATGTTTTCGTCGAAAGAAGAAAAAAAAAAATTTAGAAAAAAAAAAAGAAGAAGAAGAAGAAAAAGAAATGGAAAATTATTTAATATATCGTTACCATTAAAAGTATGCGATGTAATAATATATTTCTTTTTCCATTGGACGGATTTTCTCTCCCTCTCTCTCTCTCTCTCTCTCTCTCTCAATCTCTCTCTCTTTCTCTTTCTTTATATATACTTTTTAACTTCCGTTTTCCTTTTAAAATGGATAAACGGAAAATTGGATGCCGGAAAGGAGTAGTTGGTGGAGAGCGCTATGGAGAGAAAGAGAGAGAGAGAGAGAGAGAGAGAGAGAGAGAGAGAGAGAGAGAGAGAGAGAGAGAGAGTCTTCAGTCTCTCAATATATCGCAAACTATGTTTTAAGTTGAACAAGTATTACTAGGGCCATATTGCATCGTAGAGTCTCTTCGAGCGTGGGTGGCATTCGTTTAAAATCATTCAGTAGAGTACGTCCTAGACCTTAGAGGGAAAGAGGAGTGGGAGGAAGGAGGGGGTTGTGGAGAGAAAAAGGTGGAAACGCTTTTTCCCTTCTTTTATCCTCCAACTTCCACCACCAACCAACCAACACCACCACCCACCTATGCACCTTCTGCGAAACTTAAATACTTCATCCATATTTTCGAAGTACCGAGAGGCAATTTCTTTACGAAGGAAATAAAATTCTTTCGAGCCACTTCTCTCTCCTTCTCTCTCTCTCTCTCTCTCTCTCTATATATATATATTTATCTATCTGTTTATCTATCTATTTATCTTTATCTCTCTCTCTCTCTCTCTCTCTCTCTCTCTCTCTCTCTCTCTCTCTCTCTCTCTCTCTCTATCTATCTATCTCTCTCTCCCTCTCTCTCTATCTTTGTCGACGATGATAAAGTAAAAACGGCCACGAGTTTTCGTTCGTTCGGAGCATTGAAAAGAAAAAGAAAATCTTGAATTTAACTTTGGGACTTCGTTTTCTCTTTAGCGAGTCTATCTCCTAGCTTTTTGTAAATATGAAGTTTTATCATCCGCCGTGGAATGAAATGAAATGTAAAAAAAAAAAAAAAGAAAAGAAAAGAAAAAAAGAATGAGAAAAAAATTATATTAAATAGTCGAGACCGATAGTTTTTTAATCATTTTTCTTCTTTTGTTTTTTTTTTTTTTTTTTTTTTTTTTTTTTTTTTTCTTTTTTTTCAAATTTTTTTTTCTTCCCTTTTCCTTCTTTTTCTTATTTATTACTTATCCTTTCTTTCTATTTTTCTTTTATAACTCTCGGTCAAGAGAAAATTTCTATTGTTTATTGAATATTAAAATATTCGCTTCAATTGAATTTTTCTATTTTATTAATAAAACTTTGTTTTCTATTGTTGCAGGTAAGTGTAACGAATCCAGGGACGATATTGTGGCCGATCCTTCCAACGATGTCGAACATGAAATCGTTCACATATTTCTTTTTTCAGTGAGTAAATTTGACTCTATTATCGTTATATATATTCTATCTATATGATATATATATATATATATATATATATATATATATATATATATTATATAGGTAGGAACGAACGTTCGAAATTTGTCTTTTTTTTTTTTTTTTTTTTTTTCATTCGTAAAATCGATTAAAACGCAAGGACGATAACAGGCAGGCTTTACTTTAAACGTTAATTGAATTAATTAAAGGAACGAAAGAGGCTCGTTTCAGTACGCCGTACATTTTATATCACGCTCAGGTTCAAATTATATTAGACCGTGCACGATCGAAATTTTCACTAAATATAAATCATCTTCTGAACGAATAACGAACGACGTTTTGTCGATTAAATCTTCGGAAAAAGGGTCAAACAGGATGTACAGATAGGTTGACAGAGAGAGAGAGAGAGAGAGAGAGAGAGAGAGAGAGAGAGAATGGGTTAGTGCGTGTGTAATATCGTTATACTTTATGCAACATTTTAAATATCCTCGTTCTAGTTTCATTGACATGAAGAGACTATATAATATATTACTATATATATACTATCATGACCTACGAAATATAGTAGGAAAGTATAAAAATAATAAAAGACGAATAATAAATTTCAATAAGAGATAACAAAATGTACAAAATGTTGTGAAAGTAGTGATAAGAAATCGTATGAATAAATAATCTCTCTCAAATGGAGGAATAAATATTTTTTTTTTTTTTTTTTTTTTTTTTTTTTTTTTTTTTTGATTAAATTATTTAACAAATTTAATGATCCAGAAAGTTCGTGATAAACGGAACAGAACGTGGTGATAGGTCTTTGCGTGAAAAAAAAAAAAGAAAAAAAAAAGAAAGAGAGAGAGAAAAGAGAGAAAGAGAGATAAAATATCGGACAAGCGGTTAAGAAACGTGAAAACTCAGGGACAATGAGAATTGTATTAACTGCACAATAATGTCTACTGTGCTTCGGTTCCTCTCATCGTGGAAGACACGCCTTCTAAAAGAACCTATTGTCTGAGAGAATAACTGGCAGTTCTAAAATCCGTACTTTAGAATATACCGTAGGAACATGTGGAAGGGAGTAAACGTTCTGTCTCTCTCTCTCTCTCTCCCTCTCTCTCTCTCCTCTCTCTATCTTTCTCTGTTTCTCTCTACCTTTATTTTATTTTCATCATTATTCGTATTTCGTCGTTATTATCGATGATCGTTGCTAATGCATTCGATCGTCTCGTCTACTTTACTCTAATCTAATCTAATCTAATCTAATCTAATCTAATACCGTATAATATTATCCGATCTCGTACTAGCAGCACACTTGTATAAGTGTTCTTTTCGTTAAAAGAAAATAAAAGAAAAAGAAAAGAGAAGTGAAGAGAGGAGAGAAAAAAAGGAGAAAAAGAAGTAGAAGAAGTTGAAGAAGAAGAAGAAGAAGAAGAAGGAGGATAAAGAAGGATAACATAAAAAGTGACAGAAAATGATCACATAAGTGGCGGCATCGAGCGACGAGAGGGCTATATATATATATATATATATATATATATATATATATATATATATATATATATATATATATAATGATTCGTTTACTCGGCACTACGATCTAACAAGCACGCTCTTTCGAAATGCACTTCTTCCCTTGGTCGGACGAGCGAAGTATACTTCGACTTTGGTGCCACTCGAGGTACCGTTCGTTTCATCGTTACAGCTACGTCCTTCTCGTGTCGTTTCTGCTTGAAAACGAAAGAAAAAGAATGAAGAAGAAAGGAGGAGAAGGAGGAAGAGGTGGTTGGGTGGATGGGTGGGTTGGTTTGGGTGGAGCGAAGAAGAAAAGAGAAAGAAAAGAAAAAAAGAAAGAAGAGAGAAAAAAGAAAGAAAGAAAGAAAGAAAGAGCACGGAGCGTTAGTCGAGAGTTCTCTGACAGATTTACCGCCTCGGTCTACTTCTCCATCCGCGTTAATTACAAGATTTTACTTTGCCACCAGCGTCGCCCAGTCCGAGATTAAAAACATTACCTACCTACCTACCTACCTACCTACCTACCTACCTACCTACCTAGCTAGCTGCCTACCTATCCTATCCCCCTACCCTATTCTACCCACCGAGCTAACTTTGAACGGTCTTACGATTTTTCATTTTTTTTTTTTCATTTTTTTTTTTTTTTTTCCCTTTATCCTAATCGCAATGCCACTGAGCAAAGCAAGTAGTACTACTTTCCAGTTTCCTTAAGCCTCATCTCTTTTCACGTTACGTCGGACTCATTTAATATAGATTGATAGATGGATGGACGGATGAATGGATGGATGGATGGATGGATGGATAGATGGATGGATGGGTGGATAGATGAATGGATACATATATACATGCGCGTATATAACGCATTTGTCTCGAACTACATGATACATATTTGAATTCACACGAAAAGCCCTACCGAGAGATTTCGCATAATCGACGTACCTGCCTTTGCTTACTGCCAATAGCTCTTGCATTAGGAAAATCCATGCTTGTTGCGCTTCGAAAGCATTGCAATATCATCCTAAATGCTCAGCTACAATCCGGAGATGTCTCTTGGTAAATTAATTATACTAAAACGTTATCCGTTGAGGACGATGTTACATTTAGTAAGCTCTGTTATGTAAGTAAGTATTCGAAATGTCTTACGAAATTATAAGGATATTTGTTTGACGTAAAGTAAAACAATATTCCTTTTATCGATCTACGTAATAAAATAAATAATTATGAATTGACAACAAAAAATATATATAATAATAATAATAATAATGAATAATTTGTGAAAGACGTAACAATATGATTTTATCGTTTCAAATATTCATTATTTCATATGCAAGTTAGCGTACTAGTAATTTTAGATAAAACAAAGATAAGGAAAAAGAAAAAAACAAAACAAAAAGGAAAAAAAAAAAAATAAAAGAAAAGAAATAATAGAAAGAAGGTATCTTCTCTGATATCGTTTGTTTCCAAAAATTTCATTATTTTTCCTTTACGCGTACAAACTTGAAGTAGTATTTGAAAATGAATTTATGCGTATCCTCGCTCACATAGAGAGATAAAAAAAAAAAAAAAGGATATTCCCGTTAATCAATGGTTTACTAATTCGTTCGTAAAACGAACGAAGCGTTTATATTCGGTGTGTTAGAAAAAAACCTTTTGGAGTATACGCTAAAAT
>NC_140819.1:7580000-7585000 GCF_050613455.1 Vespa mandarinia
CGTCGTTCTCTTCCCTACGCTTCCGGCCGTTTTAGAAATTGAATTAGATCGAGGATCGCAAACCGCTTCTCTATCCTTCGTAGTATGCATAGCACGAGCTTGGTTAGCGTGAGCGAAGAAGCCTGTGTTCATGGACAGATTGCATATCGCTTAGCCGACAGGTATTCCATGTTATCCACATCTTTATCACGATCGAATCCTTATCCCCTGGTGTACATACGTATATATGTACATACATACGTCGATTATTTCGTGATACTTTTCGTTGGATCGATAGATCAGAAATTTCTTTCTTACAAAATTATTTTCTTCCTTATCTTCTTCTTCTTTCTCCCTCTTTCGTTCTTTATTTATCATACCTCAATTACTAAACTTTATTTTTATATACAATAATTCTAGATCTTTTTTTCATTTCAATGATGGATACATATATGCATATGCATGTCTATCTACTTTTTTTTTTTTTTTTTTTTTGTTTCTTTTTCTTTCTTCTCTTTTTTTCTTTTTTAGAATTCAAATAATTTAATTATATATACATATCCCGATTTCTTATTAAATTTTTCTCTTCATGCTTTCGTTATATTTATCATTTATTAATTATTTATTTTATTTTATATCAGTAATCATATGTTTTCATTGGAGTCCATAAATGCGAATATATATATATATATATATATATATATATATATATATATATATATATATATATGTCCAATATATATTTAAGAATAAAATATTTTAATATACATTTGTATATACATAAATATATATTTATTAATTCTATTCTTCAAAGGAATAATTATTGGACATTATCTAAGCGTATATTTACCTAGGTACATGAAAATACTTGAGATATTTGCTCGACTACATTCTCTTCCAAGAGATAGAAGCACAGTATCGCATTTCGTTCCTCTCTCTCTCTCTCTCTCTCTCTCTCTCTCTCTCTCTCTCTCTCTCTCTCTCTCTCTCTCTCTCACCGCTTCATTTGCCCGACGCTTTACGGATCGTTGCAAAGGGAGTAAAAGGGTGCCTTTTCCGGGATCTTCCTATCGATCTTCCCACTGGCTGTGACCGTCGGCCTCCTGCTACGTAAAATAATGGCTGTGCGCTTGGGAAAAAGGACGCATTCGATTGAAAAACAGCTACGAAACCTCTCTCTCTCTCTCTCTCTCTCTCTCTCTCTCTGTCTCTCTTTTTCTTCTTTTTCTCTTTCTCTCTCTATCTCTCTCTTTTTTTCTTTTTCTCTTTCTCTCTCTCTCCTTCTATCTCTCTCTCTCTCTCTCTTTCTCTCTCTTTTTTCATTTTATACACGGTCAAATCTTTTCGTGCTATATCCGTTATCGATCTTCGTTATATAAAAATAATCTCGATCATTGTTACACGAACGATTGATGGTGTACGTGTACGGATATCGAAATTGTGGAATCGTGACTTTCAAACATTCCCTTTTTTAGTGAAAATAACATACATATAAAATATTTTATTATTATTCTTTATACATAACGCGTATACGTATGTTAATATTTATGTACACACAATATACTTTATCAACGTGTGTTTATATTATAACATACGTTAATTGTTAAAGGTCAAACGAAACGAGAAGGATATTTCTAAAGGTACCTTGTCTCGTTAACAATGTTTTTCTTATTTACGTTTCATTCATACATACGTATATACGTTTAGATTTCTGTAGAGATCGTTAGGTCACAACTAGTATCCATTTGACTAGCTCCGTGAGAACATCTATGAGACGAGAAATTTTATCAAGTCTCTCAACGACATTAGTTTTAACGATTCTTATTAAACAACTCTTACATATTTTCTCATTCCTTATATTTTTAATATCAATGTGAAATATGATACAATTAATATTATAAATACTCGTTGATTTATACCGTAAGATAATATTCGTCGTTTTCTCACGTCTTTCTTTCTTTTCTTTTTTCTTTTTTTTTTTTTTTTTTTTTTTTTCTTCATTTTCTTATCATTGAAGAAAATTGTCTTTGCTCGGCGTTAACGTTAACATCAGCTTTTCCTCGTCGTAAAAGTGAGAACGAACATTATGAAAGTTTTCGAAAAATGTGTTTGTTCTTTCATGAAAGAAGCGCTCGTTATAATGAGAAGGAAGTAAAGGGAAAAGAAGAAGATGAAGAAGAAAAGGAAGAAACAGAAGAAGCAAAAGGAGCAAAAGAAGAAGAAGAAGAAGAAAAAGAAGAAAAAGAAGAGAGTGGACCATTCTTAAAGCAGGAAGTAGCACGATGGTACACTAACCGCATACACCTTTTTTCATCCTACTACGTCACTCTAGCACTTTACGTAATTGACTTCGTAGTATAAAACGAGCGACCGTTCTCCCTACCTCCCTCCCACCCATCCTCCCTCCCTGTCTGGCTTCTGCGTTTTGTTTAAGATGGTGCCTCCTTTCTGCAGTCGTCGAATCGAGAGTGCAAAACGTAAGAAAAACTCGAAAGTACTTTTACGATTGAATCCAAATCTTTTCTTGGCTTTTTTCTTTTCTTTCTTATTTCTTGTAATTGTTATTTCTTTCCTTTTTTCGTTTTTTTTCATTTCTTTTCTTTTCTTTTCTTTTTTTCCTTTTCTTAATAATTCCACGTTTATCAATTATATATCGTAATATTAATTTTTGAACGATTGTATTTCTTATCGTAAGAAAATTGAATTTTCATATTTATCTTTCCTATCGAAATAATTCTCTCGATTTTAATATTTCACGCGAGAGAAGGATAAATTAATTATTTATAAATTGACGATTGATTAGATTAAAACTTTAAGAAAGATATCTAAATAATATCTGACAAAATGGATGTGATTGATTTTCTTTATCCTCCTTGTTCTATTCCTTGTTTTAATATTTCAGTCAAAGGACAAATATATATTATTTATTAATCGTTCAGTAATCAAAAATCGATATCGTTAAATCGTTGTCGAATATGCCGAATAATATTTTATATACATATATATATATATATATATATATATATATGTGTGTGTGTGTGTTTGTACATAGATATGGGTGTATAGATATACGTGTATAAATCGTATAGAAAAGTAGTTCAAAGGGAAAATCATCGAGCTTTGAAACCGAAATTATTATACGAAGGACGAATCGCAAAAGGAAGACTTTATGAAAGGTTACGTATCTATCTATCTACCTACCTACCTACCTACCTACCTACCGACCTACCAACCAACCTACCTACCAACCTACCTACCATATGTAGATACGAATACGAGAACGAGTTCGTCGGCATCGTAGCGTGTAATAAACCGCGAATGCCAAAGGTTTCGCCCAGGCTATTTTATTTGCTACTGGAATGAATACTTGACGCGCGGCCGGATCTTCAGGTTCCAACAAGAACTTCCACCGGAGATTTCCTCTTCCTCCCCCTCCCCCCCCCTCTCTCTCTCCCTTTTCCTTCTGTTCCTCTTCATCTCTCATTGCCAACACGTTTCATTATTCACTTGGTCCGCTCGTTTGCTAACTTTAAGCGCCAGCTTCTTGACTGCTATTAAATATATATATATATATATATATATATATGTGTGTGTGTATATATATATATGTATATACTATTTTTGAAGAAGAGAATAAAAAATAAAAGAAAAAAAAAAAAAACGAGAATAGAAAAAAATTCTATCCTTTTGATTCGCAATGGGGGAGTATCTGTGTTACTATTCGAACGAATGAACGAATGAACGAACGAACGAACGAACGAACGAACGAACGGAGTAAAAGGAGAGAGGAAAAAAAAATCCAATTCGTTCGTATCCACCTCTCTTCTGACAAGTCTTTTTTCTTTATTTTTTTTTTTTCGTTTCTTTTTTTTTTTCTTCCGTTTTCTCATTCTCTTTCTCTTTTCTTCTCTCAACAGGTATAGAGAAAATCGTACGTTATCAACACGACGAAGACGAATGAAAGGAATGAAAAAAAAAAAAAAAGAAAAAAAAATTACATAGAACTCGTCGTTATTCTTTACGAATCGATAGAATTCAAGATAGAAACATAGTAAGACACGTGAATAAATACATACTTAGATATATGCTCGAAAGAAGAGAGAAAATGAAATGAAAACGTATTACTTTATAGTGATAATCCACGTTGCATATAAATTTATGCCCCTCGTTCCTCGTATTCGAAATATCGTTCTTGGCATAAAATAATTCTAATCTTCTTGTTTTTTTTTATTTTTTTTATTTTTTTTTTTTATTTAATTTTTTTTTCTTTCCTTTTTTCTCTCTCTTTTTTCTTCATTTTTTATCTTTTACTTATTCATTTTTTTCATTTTGGTTGTTGCTTTCTCCCTTTTCTCTGACTTCCTTACGGACGCGTGAACGAGAAGGAAAGAAAGAAAGAGAGCAAAAGAGAGAAAGATATGTATATATATATATATATAGAGAGAGAGAGAGAGAGAGAGAGAGAGAGGGAGAGAGAGAGAAAGAGAAGCAACATACTCGAACGATGCGACACGATAAATAACGTCCGCCACGATGGCATACTTGCAACATTATCACGGCAGAAGTCGTAAGAAAGTTATTAATGGCCGGCACGTTATTGCACTTGGATGCTGGAAATGCAAAACGAATCGTTCGAACCTATATATAATTTTGTATGTATGTATATGTGGTTTGTATGTGTGTCTGTATTTGTATCTACACCCATCTATATGTACTTACATACGTCGATTCACGTATCTACTATGTATAGTTGATACGTACGTATACATAGTAAGTTGACTCGGTATCATGTAGTCGAGCTTTTCGTGCGAACGAATGGTAATTAGCGGTGAGTGATCGAAAGCCTCGATTATTATTAACCACCGATAATTGAATCTTCTCTTGAATTCATTAGTTACATTTCATATTTATAATTAAATATATACATAGTTCTTCGCGTACATAAGGAATCCTCGTCGATTTAGTTAACTTATTTTTATTATTATATACATAGATAAGAAGATACTCGTATAATACATACA
>NC_140819.1:7590000-7600000 GCF_050613455.1 Vespa mandarinia
TCTATCTATCCCCCTATCTATATATCTCTCTCTATCTATCCCCCTATCTATATATCTCTCTCTATCTTCCCCTTTTCTTTTAACTTTCTTCGGATAAAAATGACTTAAACAAAGTTCCAACGAGAGAGAACTGTACTTTGTACTCGTAAGGACTCATATTTTCAAATCGAAAATCGTAACTATATATTTTTTTGCTCGAATCGAAATAAAAAAGAAACTAAGCTAGCCCTTGGAAAAAAAAAATGAAGAAGGAGAGAGAGAGAGAGAGAGAGAGAGAGAGAGAGAGAGAGAGAGAGAGAGATGGTGTGAAAATAAATATCTTCAACAATTTTTGTCACCGGAATTTCTCCAAGAAGATGCTGAGAAAGCCGAACGAAGAGTTTTGACAGCTCTCACACGTAAGATCTTCCGGGTTTTTGCAGTAAGCACCCAAAAAGCGTTTTCTTCTAGGAGGAAGAAGGGTGAGTGGGGACAGACATTCGTTCAATGGTTACCGACGCCTTTAGTACCGTTTCACGATGAGCGAGAGGAAGGTGGAAGATGTCGGCACGTGCCACGTTTTCTCTCGCTCTCTCTCTCTCTCTCTCTCGCTCGCTCACTCTTTCTTCCTTTTTTCCTCTTTCGCACAGAAAGGAACGTAAATCAGCGCCGCACGTGAATCTTTCCCTGGCACGAAACGAGTTTCGTTCTTTGGAAAACCATGAGAGATCGATATCTCTAAATGATCGATTGGAAAAGACACGAGTACTTTCTCTTTTCGATATTTTCTTATGAATCGATGTCTTTTATCAAAAAAAAAAAAAAAAAGAAAAAAGAGAGAAAAAAATAAAAGAACGATTTCCCCTTACGGTCTGAAATATTTTTTTCTCCTTTGTTATCAACGATACTTTTTTCGATGGGATTCTTTTTTTTTTCTACTTCTTTGTTTTTTTTTTCTCTTCTTCTCTTTCTTCTTTCAAAAATTGTTGTATTTTAAAATCAAATAGGATGTCAGTGAGGTCAACGTGTTACCTAAGAAACGTGTTAGAATGAGAGAGAGAGAGAGAGAAAGAGAGAGAGAGAGATCTTGAGATTCAGTTCACATTGCCTTCGCGAATATGAGAAAGAGATTGTCATATAGGAAGAGGAAAGAGTAAAGGGGGCGGGGGAGATTCGAAGGAAGTGATTTACGACAAATTGCTTCTTTCGCAAGTCGCATTAAAGCATTGGGCAATCGCCCGTGCATGTGGCAACGTCATGTGTAAGTAAGAAGGTATGCGAGATATGGGATAGACAGACAGAAAGAGAGAGAGAGAGAGAGAGAGAGAGAGAGAAAGAGATAAAGATAAATTGACAAAGGACCAAAGACGATAGGATTTACTCTGGGATAAAGCGTTTATTGAATCTAAACCAAAGAAAAATACGTGAAATTCTTTTGAAACGTTTAACTTGTAAAAATTCTTTAGCAATATTTTGGGACAAATATTAATTAAATATATTTTAATCAAAATTTACTTAGAAAATGAATGAACGCGAGTTAAACGAAGATAAATTTTCCATCTTGGCACGTTTGACAAAATTAATATACCAACCGTACCATAACCAGGACGCGTTAGTAGAGGCGTAATGAATCCGTGAAAACATGGGTCATCGTGTCTCTTTAATCGCAGACTCTCTTAATTAATGAGAATTTAATCTTCGTTTAACGAGTTCTCGCTTAACGAGCGGCTTTTCGAAGAATTTGTTCTATTTTGCAAGAGACTGAGTAACGGCGTAGTCGTATTAACGAGGCATGGACGACGACCGGATGCATTTTCTACGTTGCTCGATTACTCGATTCGATTAAAAAAGAGATCCGGTGGAATAAGTTGATGCTGGTTTTTTTCCCCCCTTTCTTTTCTTTTTCTTTTTTTTCTTTCTTTTTTTTTCCCTCGAGATAATGACAGACATCAAGAAAATTTAATATCGTGGTAGGACGTTACGTATTACTTTTACTTTTACTACGATAATTTTTCCGGAACAATCCTATTCGCAATGAAATGAATTTATTTAAATAATAAATTTATTTTTAAAATTTATTTCTTAAATAAATAATTTAACTTCGTGTAACATACATATACGTATTTATCCTTTATGATTTACGTATTCTCTTCTTCTTCTTCTTCTTCTTCTTCTTTTTCGTCGTCTTCTTATTCTTATTCAAATGCATTTAATTTGAGAATTTATATGAACGAATTTGTGATTGAACGTTAACCTCAAGCTGGACAAATCAATTTGACCTAGTTGCACCGTACCGACGTTCGCATTAATGGAAAATGTTCCTTTCGTCGAATCATTCGAAATTTCAAATGGAATTTCTATCGAAAAGTTTCAATATAATTTTTATCCATTAAAGAGGAAAAAATAAAATCCGATAGATTTTATGAGGATAAACGAACGACACACGGCATTTTATATCTACTCCCATAACGAAAACCAGTTGAGTTTCACCTGCAAGAGAGCTCGTCCACTTTGATCTTAGTAGAAAAGAAGAGGAAAAAAAATCTTAGGCTCGGTTTCAAGGTTACAACCGTCACGAGTACGTTCCATTCACTCGAACGACCGTGTTTAATCCTACTACGATAGTGACCTCGTAGAACGATCAAGAGAAAAAAAAAATAATGTTCTCTCGTGTTGTGCGAGAGTTTCGATCTTCAAAAAAGAAAAATAAAATCAAGAATATTTCTTATTAAAATATTTAATATTGCATGTGCGCGTGTGTGTGTGTGTGTGTGTGTATGTGTTCGAATAATTAAAAAAAAGAAAGTAAGATCAATGAATAATAATTAAATCGATAAGAAACTTCTTATTAAAAATAAAAGCTTTCAAACGAGCTTATGTCGTTCCTTTCTTCGACATTTTTAAAATCACAATCTAAAGTCATTCTCTTTTTCCTTTTTTTTTCCCCTTTTTTTATTATTATTATTATTTTCTTTTTCTTTTCCTTCTTTTTTTTTTTTCTTTTTTTCTTCCAATTTTTTTCTTTTTTTTTTTCCTTTTTATCGAAGAACTCTTTGGAATTTCCTCCCGAGAGAGGAAAAACTCGCACCACGAAACGTCCCCGTTCCGTCTTCGTCCCAAATAAAGGAACTTTATCCGTGGATAGCCGACGTGAAAGAAGGAGGGTAATAACCCGAACACCGTCCTGTCGATTTTTCGCATCGTCTGCTCTCAAAGCGAAAGAAAAAGGAGTGATAAAAGCTCCAGGCAGTCCAAGATGAAGTTCCATGCGCTCTCGCGATCGAAAGAAAAAGAGAGAGAGAGAGAAGGAGAGAGAGAGAGAGAGTGAGAGAGAAGGGGACGGGGAAAACGAAGGGTAAGAATCTCGATTTCTTTTGTCAGCGTCATTTACCTTTTATTACATTTTATTCTTACATTTTACAATAACTAGAATGAAAATAAGAATTTTTTTCTTTCTTTTTTTCTTTTTTTTTTTTATTTTTTTATTTTTTTTGCATCCATTGTTCAAGAAAAACTTTCTTAAAGAATTTCGAATATAGCCGAGTTAAATAAAATTAAATTTACTTTAAAGTGGTCATTGGATTAGAAAGACGTCCCACTTATAACGATCGAATAATTAATAATTTCGTTGATCGTCCCTTTCGAAATTGAAACCCCTTGTTTTTCTTCGTGAAGCTGAGAAAGTTTGAGCGAAAAGTGATTTGAACCAAGTAGTTGGCTGGTTCCAATTATTACCACTATTACTTTTCCCAATCGATCGTCGAGTAAGTAAGTAGGTAAGTAAGTAAGTAAGTAAGTAAGTAAGTAGAATGGCCTTTTAATAATTAGACATTGTCGAAGTTTTCCAAGAGAATCGGAATTTCGTTGAGTTTGTTCGGTTTCTTCCATGAAATTTATATTTAATTAAGTACCTACTTACGTAAGTAAGACGTCATCGGGATAGTCCACTGTTTCAATAAAGAACAAAAAGTAACGCGATGCATGACGATCGGCATTATTCCTTTTGTAAAATACGATCGTCTCGAATTACTCGATATCGATCTATAATTTTACAATGGAATTATTGTTTGAGAAATACGATACTCCTTAGTCTTTATCAATCAACGATAACAATTTTACGTGTTACAACCTTACTTACAACCTCATTGTTCTTTTTCTTGTTTTCTTTTCTTTTTTTTCTTTTTTTTTTTTCTTTTGTTTCTAAATTCTTTCCCCCTGTAAATGTAAAAATTGATAAATTTGAAAATAAAGAAGAAGTGAATATGTACGCGTATGTATACGTTCGTATGTATGTATCTATGTATGTATGCATATATATATATATATATATATACATATATCGTAGTAATAAAAGCTGATCACACGATGCGATATCAAGCGAGGTTATTCGAGGTCATTCCATCGACGATACTATATATTCGCTCGATCCTTTCACCGATGTAATTTGCATCGTTAATGAACGCGTACGCGCTAAATCCTTCGCATAGTCATAGAATGGCGCGAGAGTTCGATCGTCGTGCGATATGCGACGATGCGACGCAACAACGGTAACGTTGCAATCGAAACGAATGCATGTACATATATGTATGTCTATATATGCGTATGTCTATATATGCGTATATACGTTTGCTTCTATATCGGGTGTACTATAGTTAAGTAAGAGTTATGGCTTAACGATCAAACGAACGAATCATTGTTTCAAATACACACACACATATATATATATATATATATATATTTGTTTCATGTCAAAGAGAAATTATATATATATATATATGTATATATGTATGTATGCATGTATGTATGTATATATATACAATAATTTTATATTTCACGACTTTTATACAGTAAATTGTTTTTCTTTTTAAAACAATCATTTTGTCTCTTGCTCGCTCTCTCTCTTTCTCTCTCTCTCTCTCTCTCTCTCTCTCTCTCTCTCCCTCTCTCTCTCTTTCTTTTTTACTTTATTTTTTTTTCTTTTTTTTTTATAGCCAACGTTGATTAATACGTAGACACTTAGAAAGAGAAGAAAAATTTACCGTGTGCCAATCGCAAATAGTTTCTTTCGCGATATTGATTATCGACTCGTGCACCGCTTTCGTCGTTCGTTCGTTCGTTCGTTCGTTCGTTCATTGTCGAGAATAATGTGACAAGAAAAGAGAGAAAAAAAAAAAAAAAAAGAAAAAAAATAAAACGATGAAAAAAAACTCTTTATCGACTCTTTATTTATTTATTGTTTTTTTAATTATTTTTTTTCTTTTTTTTTCTTTTTTTTCTTTTTTTTTTTTTTTTTTTTTTTTATTGTTATGTTTCAGGTGAGTCTTTTCGTTTTACCTAGTACGATAAGCTGGGCCCTACCATGGTCGACGAGTTCGTAAGTCGCGTCAGCTGTTACGGTTAATTAAATTTTATTACACCCAGGAGCATTTTGAGTTTATGAATATGCAGGAATATGCAGGACAGAGGGCTAGGAGAGAATCGCAAGGAGAACGGAACGATATGCCGTTATGGAGATTAAGAACGATGCGCGCGTGCATTTACGATTTATACGAACGACGCTCGTACAAAGAGAGCTCTTGTTTACTCTCAATGATTCCCTATTACGTAAAAGTATCCTATATATATATATATATACATATGTACGATATATATATATACAAACACGTACAATACGTACCTACTTACCTATCTTTTCATAAAGAATAATTCGAATTTAGTCTGGCTCGTCCAGAATGAACATTTGCGGTAGCTTTGCCGGGATATTATAAAAGTTCACTTAATGCTGTAAACGCTCGGCCATGATATTTTATTTAAGTTCAACGTTCATTCTAATTGCACCGCAACATTTTTGAAATTCACGAAATTCCTTAATGTTATCTTAGTACCGGTGTTATTTCGGAACAATTAAAATAATTAAAAAATATCTTGTTGTCCTTTTCAACCACCATTTCTTTATATCTATTTCAAATCTCTATTTCTCACAGAGAATTTATCTGTATTATTCTTTCTAACAATCGGAGGCCTGATTTCCCTTTCTCCATTTCGTCTTCCCTCTCGTTCCTTTTCTCAAAAGCGTCTCGTTGACTCTCTCATTCTCGAAGGGGGAATGTAAATGAAACGGACATTACTAAAGTTACTGCCAACGTTGAAAATACAGTCAGTTCGGCCTACTATACCACTTTCATTAATATCATTAAACTTTCCGCATTAAGGTCTGGCTCGATTCTTCTCTTTGGCTCTCAACCTTCGTTTTCTCCCTCTCACTCTCTTTCTCTCTCTCTCTCTCTCTCTCTCTCTCTTTCTTTTTTTTTCCCATTTCTTACCTTTTCATTCTTTCCCTGCCTACCAAGTTTGCATTGAAACGGCTCACTATCTTCCCTTACTCTCTTTGTATAGACCTGTCTATCGTCTCTCTATCTCTCTCTCTCTCTCTCTCACTATCTATCTATCTCTCTCTTTTTCTCTACGAACGCTTTCCATTCCTTCCGTCTCCGTTGTATTGAAACGCACAGAACGGTAAAATAGAGCAGAAGATCGATTATCGCTTTCCACTGGTGCTTCTATCGATTCGATTCGATTCGATTCGATGCGATTCGATTCGATTCGATTTCAACCTTTGCCGAGTGATTTTTTCGAAAGTGAACCATCCCATTCCTTCTCCCAGAAGCATCGTAGTTCGGTGAGGAATCCGGATATAGAGTCACGATCGAGTGCGGTCTGTATGTTGGGGAAGAGAACGACGAATCGAACTTACCTAAGTACATATGTATGTACCTACGTACGTACATATATATATGTATGTATGTATGTATGTATGTATGTATATACAACTATACCTGCATACGTCGACATGTAAATGTCTCCTGAAAACGTATGTTACGACGTGACCGACATCCTCCTCCTTCCTTCTGACCGAGACCGACCACGTCAACCCTCATCCATCGTCTTTTCAGAAACGATACAATTGACAATGGAGACCGTTGTGTTTAGATAGCGAACGAATTTTTTAAGATCTTTCAATTTTAATAAAAAAAGAAAGAAAAGGGGAACTTGGTAATATCGTTTCCCTTATATTGAATGAGATTTCTTGTTCGTCGTAATAAATGTATGTATGCATGTACATATGTATGCATCTATGTATGTATGTATGTATATATGTATATATAGTCATGTTATTTCTAAATCAATATTTTATTCTCGGCTCGTAATGTAACATTCAACTTACAGACTCTTTATATACATACATACATATATATATATATATATTTTTTTTTTCTTGGTTTCATTTAACAACACAAAAATTAATTACCGCTTAATGAAATTTACGTTCGAAATTTTTTAATGTTTTTCAATTATACATTTAATAATTAATATAAGTATCCCACGATATAATTTTCATATAGATACCAGAGAGAGAGAGAGAGAGAGAGAGAGAGAGAGAGAGAGAGAGAGAGAGAGAGAGAGGGAGAGAGAGAGAATAATTGAATTATAGAAGAGGTTTAAGAGATATTTCAAGATAATCTTTTAACCAATCTAAGTAAGCTCGGGGTGGTTAGAGGAGAAAGAGAAGAGGAAGAATACTATCAGGAATTGAATTCTCGAATAGTTCAATGATCTACATGACCATACATTAAATTATGTAGGTGGGAAGAAACGAATAAATCGAACGCGTTCTCTCAGGCTGCTCGTTAATAAACGTATATTTATAATCGCGATTACAGAATATTTCGCGAAACGATAGTCGCTCAAGGGACGAAGAATAATCGTAAGCATCTGTTTGAAATGGAGAGGAAGACGTGGGGGGGGGGGAGAAAGGATGAAATAAAAGCATGGCTAATGGAGCGAGAATACCGACGACATTCGCCGTCGCGTACGAAGATAACTAACGATAATTGCTTGAGGACCCGTAGGGCGATTCTTGAATATTTAATTGACATATTAAAACGAGAAATGTAGAGAAAAATATAGGGAAATAGAGAAGAAGAAAGGTGTGGGTAGAAAGAAAACATATACACATACGTACAAACAAATCTATATACATATATATATGTATGTGTGTGTATATTGTCGTAGCTAATATAGAATTTACGATTCTCACTTCTCTCGTTCTTGTAACGCGTGTCACTGAGAGACGATCGTTATAGATTCTTTTAAATATAAAGTAATTGGCAAAAGAAGAAAATGAAGAAGCGAGTTACGTGATAAAAAAAAAAAAGAAAATACGTGAGAGGAGGGGGAGGGAGAGGGAAAGGAAAGAGAGGAGAGAAAGATAGATAAAAGAAAAATGATAAAGAATGAACGTAGTCCTGTTGGGAAACTAACAAGGGAATAAGTTAATAACATTAAATATACGAGAGTAAATAAAAATGATTCGATCGAAGTAAGTGATCGATCTAATCGTAAGATCGATCTTTTTTTTCTTTTTTTTTTTCTTTTTTTTTTCTTTTTTTTTTTCTTTTTTTTTTTTTTTCTTTTTACATTCGTATCAATTTGATCGGTTGACCGACACCTCCTGTATCCCTGACGCACCTATATCGGCTTTCAGAGACAAGTTCTTTCGTGAAATTACACTGACCCGGCTTCATTTACAAACGCGAGATTTGCCCGATATCGATCCTCGATATCGCTTTTGGCTTGGATATATCGAAACCGCGAAATGATTTTCCGATGACTAATGAGATATTTGAGACATTCGATCTTCCTCAATCTATATGTTTGTGTTTGCTGTATGTACTGCTAGCACGTGCACGTGCTATCATTTTTTAAAGCAACTTGATCTTTTTTCCTTCCCTTTAACATTTATGATAGACAGTTGAAACGATTATGTTATACATGGGTTTGGTTATGGTACGTTTGGTTTCAAATATAAGAGAAAGGATTGAAAGAGCTCGGCGATGTATCGATCGGTGATTTCATTTCTTCTTCGACGAAAACGTTTCGTTATTCGTGCATCGTATGCGATAATGTAACGTCTTCGAAGCAAACGGTGAATTATTGAAGCGCTAACGGAAAACGTTCTACGGTACTCGTGACGATCGCTAGCGAATTAATGGAGTTCGAGACTAGGAAGTCTTGTTTACGAGCGATACAGTTCATCGGAGCATAAATATGGAGAAAGGAAAAAGAGAAGGAGAAAGGAGGAGAGGTGAAAGAAGAAAACCAAAAGAGAGAGAGAGAGAGAGAGAGAGAGAGAGAGAGATGGGCCAATGAAGAAGGAACGATCGGCTTGTTATAAAATTTACAGCAACCATCTCGCGGAAGCGATTTTCTCGATTATTATTAGTTCATTGGAATGCAGTATACGCGATATTTTGCGAATTTATCCAGGGAGCTAATACTTTCGCAAATATTTCACGGTCTAGAGAAAGAGGGCGTAGGAGTGGGAAGGAGGATCATAAGAGATAGCTAGGGAGAAAGTAGGAATGTGCATGGATGGATATATATTATATATGAACGAGATTGTTACTTCTGGAATGAATTTTTTCAAACTTGTTAATGCTCGTTTATCGTTATATATATATGTATGTATGTATGTATGTATGTATGTATGTATGCATAAAATATGGTTGATACGGATGGTAGATTAGAGAGAAATATCGGCTTAATGAAGACGCTTGAAAAGTTTGATTATAATAGTTTACTAAAGTACTTTAGAATCTTCTTTGCTTCCTTTTACTATCTCTTCGTGGAAAATTGTATAAAAAGTGCAAAGACAGTTTCTGTCTCTCTCTCTCTCTCTCTCACGCGCGCGCGCTTTCTCCCCTTTCTTTTTTTTTTTCTTTTTGCCTATTTTTTGATTGAAATTTACCCAATCTTTTTTTCTTCATTCTCTCCTTCCTCCTTTACTTCTTTCTTTTTCCCCCCGTACTTTATTCCCTTTCTCGATATCGTTCGTTCGCGTGACTAATTCCCCTTTTTTATCTTATCTCTCTTGGGGCACTGATGCGAAAACGTATTCTTCCTCGACGAGATATATCCTCGTGTTCTTGATTAAATCGTTAGCTTGTAGTCCGTACAACTT